>NC_056735.1:1467567858-1467595358 GCF_019279795.1 Protopterus annectens
AGAAGGTTGGTTGATGTGCGGATAGTGAATCATGAAGTGCAATGGATTAGCAAGGAGGAAGTAAGCATAGCTATGAAGAGGATGAAGAACGGAAAGTTTGTTGGTCCAGATGACCTACCTGTGGAAGCATGGAGGTGTTTAGGTGAAATGGCAGTGGAGTTTTTAACTAGATTGTTTAATGAAATCTTGGAAAGTGAGAGGATGCCTGAGGAATGGAAAAAAAGTGTTTTAGTACCGATTTTTAAGAATAAGGGTGATGTACAGAGCTGTAGTAACTACAGAGGGATTAAACTGATCAGTCACAGCATGAAGTTATGGGAAAGAGTAGTGGAATGAAGTTATGGGAAAGAGTAGTGGAAGCTAGGTTAAGAAGGGAGGTGATGATTAGTGATCAGCAGTATGGTTTCATGCCAGGAAAGAACACTACAGATGCGATGTTTGCTCTGAGTGTGTTGAAGTACAGAGAAGGTCAGAAGGATTTGCATTGCGTCTTTGTGGATTTAGAGAAAGCATATGACAGGGTGCCTAGAGAGGAGTTGTGGTATTGTATGAGGAAATCGGGAGTGTCAGAGAAGTATGTAAGAATGGTACAGGATATGTACGAGGGTAGTGTGACAGCGGTGAGGTCTGCGGTGGGAGTGACGGATGCGTTTAAGGTGGAGGTGGGATTACATCAAGGATCAGCTCCGAGCCCTTTCTTATTTGCAATGGTGATGGACAGGTTTGACAGACAAGATCAGACAGGAGTCCCCGTGGACTAGGATGTTTGCAGATGACATTGTGATCTGTAGTGAGAGTAGGGAACAGGTGGAGAAGACCCTGAAGAGGTGGAGATATGCTATAGAGAGACGAGGAATGAAGGTCAGCAGGACGCAGACAAAATATATGTGCGTGAATGACAGGGAGGATAGACGAATGGTGAGGGTGCAGGGAGTAGAGGTAGCGAAGGTGGATGAGTTTAAGTACTTGGGATCAACAGTTCAGAGTAATGGTGAGTGTGGAAGAGAGGTGAAGAAGAGAATACAGGCAGGATGGAGTGAGTGGAGAAGACTGTCAGGAGTGATTTGTGACAGACTAGTACCAGTAAGAGTGAAAGGGAAGGTCTACAAGAGGTTAGTGAGACCAGCTATGTTATATGGGTTGGAGACAGTGGCATTGACAAAAAGGCAGGAGTCAGAGCTTGACGTGGCAGAGTTGAAGATGTTAAGATTTGCAATGGGTGTGACGAGGATGGACAGGATTAGGAATAAGTATATTAGGGGCTCAGCCCAGGTTGGAAGGTTTGGAGACAAAGCCAGAGAGGCAAGATTACATTGGTTTGGACATGTCCTGAGGAGAGATGCAGAGTATATTGGGAAAAAGATGCTAAGGATGAAGCTGCCAGGTAACAGGAAAAGAGGGAGGCCTAACATAAGGTTTATGGATGTGGTGAAAGAGGACATGCAGGTGATTGGTGTGACAGAGCAAGATGCAGAGGACAGTAAGAAATGGAAACAGTTGATCTGCTGTGGCAACCCCTAATGGGAGCAGCCGGAAGAAGAAGAAGTGTGATTTCTTTACCAGAAGATATGAATTGGATGTCACCTTCTCTGAAGAGAACAAAAGAAAGAAATGTCTGGACAGACGTCAAAAAGAAAAAGCAAAAGACATACTGTTACAGCCAAATCTCTCAAAGCATCTACTATGATATGAATTGTTTTAACATTAAAGGACCAATTTTACTGCTTGGAAAACAAAGGTAACTAACTACTGGAATTTTTATCTATATTTTTTTGAAAATAGATGACACATGAGAGTTTTCACATTACCTCAGGTATGTAAAACAGGGTACTTTTCTTTCACAGAAGGAGGGTTATTTAGCGCACAAAATATTTACATTGTTAATCAACATACGTAGTATACTGTTTTCTCTTTATTTATTTTTTCTCTCTCTTCTCTCTTTCTCATTATTGTTTTTTTAACTGCATCTTGTCTCCCTTTCTAAATTCCCTTCTATATACTACACTAATATACATAAATAATAGCCTAAAATAATCTAGTTAAAAGGTAGACTAATTGGAAAAGTGAACTTAATTGTCATTACAATAGTAATTAGAGTAAGGACAGACACTGTTATGCTTATTGGGTTTGGGGACTTGCTTGTGATTATCTCTGAAATATAGAAGTTATGTTCTTACCATAACGTTCCATGTTAGTTGTCTTCTTCTCGCCTTCTTTCTTGCTGGATGGGTTCGGAGCCGACCTCGGCTCCGACTCGGCCACTCTAAAAGCTCGAGAGTTGGTTCCACCGGCTCGAGGCTCCCCTTATATCCCACAATGCTAGGCGGTATACCTCAGATCTCATTTGTAAGCTGTGCCCAGCCAAAAATAACTCCAGAACCACTGGAAAAGGGAAAAGAACCCACCTCTATAAAAGAAGGGAAGAAGGTGACCTGAAAACCTGAAGAAGGAATATATGCACAGAATAGCATATACCTATGTACAATAGAGGTGGAAGAAGAGAGGTCACAATCAAACTCCTCTAGGTCTGTCCAGGCTAGGGGGAAGGAGGGTGGGGCCTTAAGAAAGCGAGAAGAAGACAACTAACATGGAACGTTATGGTAAGAACATAACTTCTATATGTTAAGTTGTCAATCTCGCCTTCATTCTTGCTGGATGGGACCGCGTCCTTAGCACCTTGTCCCGGGTGGCCTATCGGAACAGACTCTTGAGAACAGTGGAACCAAAGTTAGCTCTATGTCTAGAAGCTAAATCCAACTTGTAATGAGAAATGAAAGTGTGAGGAGTAGCCCAAGTAGCCGCTGTACAAATGGTGTCAATAGGCAGCCTGTCTTGGAAGGCTATAGAAGTAGCCAAGGCTCTGGTGGAGTGAGCCTTAGGTTTGTTAGGCAGCTTTAGGTGTCTAATTTCATAAACAAGGGAAATCAGAGAAGTTAGCCATCTGGATAGTGATACCTTGGAAACAGAAAGTCCCTTTCTGCCTTCTGCATAAGAGACAAACAACTGGTCAGTTTTTCTGAATTGTTTGGTCCTATCCAAATAGTACCTTAACTGACGAACATCTAGCGAATGCAATTTTTGTTCAGACCTGTTAGAATATTCTGGAAAAAACACAGGGAGGTCAATGCTTTGATTCAGGTTAGACGCAGAGGCTACTTTAGGTAAAAAAGACGGGTTGGTCCGTAAGGATACCCTGTCTTTATGGAACAACAGATATGGTGGTCGACAGCTGAGTGCATGTAGTTCTGAAACCCTTCTAGCTGAAGTAACAGCTACCAGAAAGAGAGTCTTCCATGATAGCAATTTTAATGAACAGGAAGCTGCAGGTTCGAAAGGGGGAAGAATCAAAGAAGTGAGAACTAAATTAAGGTCCCAAGAAGGAGGAGGATTTCTTATAGGAGGTCTGAGTAGAAAAACTCCCTTCAAAAAGGCTTTGCAAAGCTTGTGAGACATGATGGCAGAATCTGAAATGCCCACATGAAAGTTAGATATAGCTGCCAATTGTACTTTGAGAGTAGAAGGAGATGAACCTGCGTGAAAGAGTTCAGCTAGAAAATCAAGAACTATTTGGATGGGAGCAGTGAAAGGATCTAAGTCCCTTCCTTGAGCCCAATAGGCAAAACGTTTCCATTTACTAAGATAAATCTTTCGAGTGGAAGATTTATGGGAAGCTATTAAAATATCTCGAACAGTGTGAGATATTTGAGGAAGCCTGGCTAAGGTGGGAACTGGAGGAACCAAGCAGTGAGGTTCAGTGATGTTAGGGAGCGATGAAACTGACCCGACTGATGGATCAAAAGATCTGGAACTAGGTCCAGATGCCAGGGTTGCTCCAACAGAAATTGATGTAGAAAGGGGAACCAAACCTGTCGAGGCCAGTAAGGGGCAATGAGGATCAATGATGCCTTCTGAGCGATAGCTTTCTGTATCACTTGAGAGATTAGTGGGAAGGGAGGAAATGCATACAGAAGTCCCCGGGGCCAAACTTGGACTAGAGCGTCTCTGCTGGGCTGGCCTGGTAACGGGAATAGGGTGAAATAATCTCTGCACTTGCTGTTTTGGGGAGTAGCGAAAAGGTCGCAGCAAGGCTGACCCCACTTGAGAAAATTTTTTTCCACAATAGAATCTTTCAGAGACCACTCGTGAGGCATGAGGATAGCTCTGCTCAACTTGTCCGCGATTTGACTGGACTTCCCGGGGATGTGCGTTGCTATCAGAAACCGCTGAGAAGAAATCGCCCATTGCCACAGTCTGAGAGCTTCTCGACATAGGGGATAGGACCTGGTTCCGCCTTGTTTGTTGATATACCACACTACAGACATATTGTCTGTCTGGATTGCTATCGTTCCCAAGGGAAGAGAGTCTTGAAGGGCTTGCAACGCTAAAAGCACTGCTCTCAACTCTAGAACATTTATATGCAAGTGGCATTCATCTGGTTGCCATATGCCCTGGACAGTTCTGCCCTGATAATGCCCCCCCCCACCCGATCAGGGAGGCGTCCGTTGTCAGAGTAGCAACCGGAGGGGAAGGAACAAAGGGTCTTCCCAGGGAGAGCTGAGGGGAAGACATCCACCAAAGAAGATGATTCTTGCATGCTTGCGTAATCATAATGGTGTGAGACATCGGAAGTTGCTGGTATGACCATTGTGTGAAGAGCATCCATTGAAGGATTCTCATGTGGAACCTGGCTAATAGAAGTAGAGGGATAGCAGCCGCCATAATCCCTAGTACTTTCAGAACTAACCTGGCTTTGACTCTGTTGCTGTGGAAG
Organism: Protopterus annectens; assembly: GCF_019279795.1. Taxonomy (NCBI): domain Eukaryota; kingdom Metazoa; phylum Chordata; order Ceratodontiformes; family Protopteridae; genus Protopterus; species Protopterus annectens. Next base: position 1,467,572,630 of record NC_056735.1, read on the forward strand.
AGAAGAGAGACCATTTTGTGTATGTCTGCTATTCTTTGATCTGTTAGTCTCGCAGACATGTTGACTGTGTCTAGATTTGCGCCTATGAAGGTAATAGCACGACAAGGCGACAGAACAGACTTTTCGCAATTTATTGAGATGCCTAACTTTTGACAAATGCGAAAGGTGTAGTCTCTGGCCATTAACAGAAGATGCTTGGTAGGAGCTGTGAGGAGCCAGTCATCCAAATATGGAAACACCTGGAATCCTTGACGTCTCAGGTGAGAAGCTACCACTGCCATGCATTTGGTAAACACCCGGGGGGCAGTGGTGAGACCAAAGGGCAGGGCTCTGAATTGGAAGTGACTGGTTCCCAGCTGGAAGCGGAGAACTCTCCTGGAGCGTCTGTTCATTTTTATATGATAGTACGCATCCTGGAGGTCTATAGAGCACATCCAGTTTTCCTTTCCCAAAAGGGGAAGAATGGATTGTAGCGTGACCATCCGAAATCTTGTTTTCTTGACCGACTTGTTCAAGATACTGAGATCCAAAATGGGTCTCCAGTCCCCTGTTTTCTTTGGAACCAAAAAGAATTTGGAGTAGATTCCGGATCCTTGCTGGTCTGCTGGTACTGGCTGAATGGCTCTTTTTGCAAGCAACTTTGAAATTTCCAACGCTGCTTGATCCCTTTGAGCGGGTGGAACATCTGGAAGGGATTTTTTTGATTGATTTGGAGTACGAAAGAACGGAATGGAATAGCCTTCGGAAATGGACTGTACCCACTTGTCTTGAGTTAGGGATCGCCAGGCTTCTGGGTACAGTGACAATCTTCCCCCGACTGCCTCCGAAGGTGGACAGTCGGGCAACACCTCAGGGATGCTGAAAGGGCTTATCGGAGAAGGTTTCTCGATTGCCCTGGTTTTGCGGACCCCCCCTGCCTCTAGGGCGACGTCTACCATTATTGTTCCCCCCTCTGCCTCTGGCGAGAAACCGACTCTGTGCGTCAGGCAAAGTCCCTTGAGATTGTTTGCGGAACCACATTTTCCCACTTTTCTGGCCTTTGGGGTAAGGCCTAGAAGGAGTAGAAAAACGGACTCCGATGGCAGAAAGAGTCTTGCCATCCGTCTCGCACCTAGTCAAGGTTTCTTTCACTTGAGGACCAAAGAGAGATGATCCATCAAACGGGGAATTAGTGAAAGATGTTTTAAAGGGGTCCGCAAAGTTGCATAGCCGCATCCAGGCATGCCGGCGTAAGGCCACACCTGTCCCTGCAGCTCTGCTCGCTCCATCAGCCGCATATGAAAGAAGGCGCATGGAGGAGTTAGCTATAGAATTCAGGGTAGCCAGCTGAGTGTTCATCTTGTCCTGAAAACCCGCAGCTGTAGGATCCTTCAACATGTCACTCGCTTCCTTGATCAAATCCCTTTGAAGACGAGTGAAATGGCATAGGTAGTTCAGCGAACGCATAGCAAAGGTCGCTGACGAAAACATCCGCTTCCCATACCTGTCCATGGACCTAGATTCCTTGTTAGGCGGATGGACAGGCACCGAAGGATCAGCTAGTTCCTTCTTAGTGGCAGCAGCTACCACCATAGCATCCACAGAAACTCCCTTGGTCAGAAATTGTTTATCTGCTGGTGCCGTGATAAATTTTGAAGGTCTCCTGGGGGTGGGGTCCACTGAATCAGGAGCCGTCCAAGCCTTTTTTGTTACCACCTGCATGAGGGGGTCAAAGGGGGGGGACACCTAGGAGGTGGAAGGGCAAGAGCCAAACGCCTCAAGATACACAGATTCATCCTCCGAAGGGCTAAGGGCTGGCCAATTTCCCCTCTGTTTCAGAATTTTTAGAATGTCTGCAAAGGAGACATCTTCAGAAGGGGAACGGGGGGAACCCTCGGAATCCTCTAAATCTGTGTCTGAGGTGACAGACTCAGGTGAGTCTATGTGTTTCCTCTTACACTTTCTCTTCCTAGGGGGCTCCTCTGCCAATTCAGGAGAGGCCTCAGAAGAGGATGAGATCCCCACAGGGGATTCTTGAGGAGCTGGCTCTCTGCGGTCTGGGATGAGGGAGTGAGTAGACATAACCTGAGGCACCGAAGAGGGAGGGGCGGACGGAGCCGACTGTGGAGTTGAACCAGGTTCCAACACACTCCGCATGACCTCGAACGCACCCCTGTCAGGCAGAGCCAGAGGTCCCCGCTCCGAAAAGCTGAGAACCCCCCTCGGCACCGACAGTGATGGCTCCGAGGCCGATGTCGGAGCCGAACTCACCAGCGCCGAAGCACCGAGAGGGAGAGCGGGGTCGGACAAGGGTCCGATGCCACTCACCCCCTCGGAGCCGACGAGGGAAGTCCGGCGCCGAGATTCTTCCAAGGAAGAAATCAGAGCCGACGACGGAGCCGAAGACATTTGTATCGGCTCCGACGCTACCACAGTCTCGGTTCCGAAACGCCCCGGCTCCGAGCTCAAAGGAGTCGGAGGAGGAACATATTGAGGAACAGGGTCAAGCATCGACTGATGAGTCGGGCTCTGAAGCATTTGGGCCAGTGCCTCGGACTTAAGAAGTCGACTCACTACCCTCTGAAGGTCATGGTCCGAAAGCCTCGATGACCTAGAGGAGTGAGATCTATGGCTCCGTTCAGACAGCAAGGGAGATGCTGGAGCCGAATGAACGGAATTTCCATTGCCTCGGCTCCAGCCGGAGCCGAGGAAACCACAGAAGCTGCAGTCTGAGACTCATCGGCTCCAGCCGGAGCCGATGTAGCAGGAGGTTTCGAAGCTTTAGGCCTCGACTCAGAAGCTGGAGTCGAGGACTTAGAAGCCTTAGAGGGTTTGCCCGAAGAAACAGTAAGGGAACCCTCAGGCTTAAGCAAACCTCTTAAAATAAGTTTATTTTTTCTTTCCTGCAGGACTCTGGGGCTGAAGCCATGGCATACAGCACAAGAGTCCTGCAGGTGTAAAGGTCCCAGGCAGTAAACACAAGAAGTGTGACCGTCTGTCAGAGACATTTTCTGACAGCACGAGTCACACTTCTTGAAGCCTGAGACCTTTGAATCCTTGGACATTTTCAAGGAACCGAAAAGTGTAACCACCACACAAAAACACAAACACACCGATTACACTATAGAAGTAAAATTTAAACTAAGTTAAAACTAATGAAGTTAGTTAGTTTAAATATATATCCCTACAAAAAGCACATACACTCCACTATTAGGGATGGAAGGGCCCGAAGGCCTAAGGAAAGAACTTATAAGTTCTAGAGGGAAAAGGGTGGATAAAAGGTAGAAAAGGATCAAAATCCACTAAACTAAGGGAATAATGAGAAAAACTAAGTTAAAAGGGGTTTTAAATTAGCTATTAGACTGATCTAATGAACTGACCTGAAGCCGGTAGAAAAACAACACCTCGATCGCTGTAGCGGCAAACGAGATCTGAGGTATACCGCCTAGCATTGTGGGATATAAGGGGAGCCTCGAGCCGGTGGAACCAACTCTCGAGCTTTTAGAGTGGCCGAGTCGGAGCCGAGGTCGGCTCCGAACCCATCCAGCAAGAATGAAGGCGAGATTGAAAACTTAACATGTTCTGTTTATGTACATATGTCCTTTGAATTATTTCCTTTTAATATTAACTATTAAAAAAGAGGGAAAATGTACTGTTGGTTAAGAGAAGTGAAGCTTTCTTTACATTCTATTTGCCTCATGAACTATTTCGTTGCCACAGTAACGGTAAACAACTGCTGCAGTTTCTAAGGGTACTGTGAACCTGTGAAGTGCATTTAGCCTCACAGATAACTAATAAGAAAAAATAATGTTGTTTAGTTATTAAAATGAAATACAATTTAAGCAAGGTAAAATAAATACATAACAGGACTATTTGTACATTGTTATGACTTATCCACACTGGACTACACATTCTTGGAAATATAACTGAAATGCCCCCAAACAACATGTACACTTTAATGTAGATGCTTGATTAAAAAGTATTACTCCGTTTAACATGCTGACTTCATATGCTGTCTGCACTGTAAAAGTTACATTTTATATGTTACTTGAAACTGACAGTCTCTACAGCACACAAAAAGATACATATTACTTTATCTTTGCAGTTCCCTCGCACTCTGTACTAACTCACTTGGCAACTGATAGCTATTCATTTAAAATATTAGTTTAGATATTAAATGTGTCCTTGAAATGCTATTGACATTTTGACATAATATAATGCTGTTGTTTGTCTTTTCGGCTTTTCCCGGCAAGGGGTTGCCACAGCGGAACTCTGGTCCGCTAATGTTTGGCAGTAGATTTTTTTTATGGTGACAAGTTGCCAGCCCGACGCCCAACCTTCAGCGAAGGCGCGCCCATTCACGCATGTCTTTCGGAGGCCATTCAACAGTGGGGAGAAGGCACTCCCCGCACACTAGCTGAGAATCGAACGGGAGAACCTCTTGCTGTGAGGCAACAACGCAACCGCTGTACCACCTGAACTGAAAATTAAATGAGTTGAAAGAGGGGAAGTAATGCATAGATTTCAAAGACAGTTCTTGACACAACAGTTTAAGTAGAAATGTATACACATAAGTTTCAAGTGTACTCTCCACTCCAATTGGTGAATCTGGGCATTTTGAGGCAATGTTACAACTGCCTCATGTACACAGACAACCCCCTCCCCCTACCACCAAACACTAATACATGCGAGAGATGCAGTTATACAGCCAAACTAGAGGCTAAGCTCTCTCAACCCAAGACTGGATCAGACAGTCAAGAGGAGAAGGGAAATACTTGCATCACACCACCAGTCTTGCATAGATCCATTAAACCAGCAAAAAACACACACAAATACATGAAAGCATACTCAGAGGCTCTAAATAAAAATCTGCAAAACCAACAGAGACCTCCAAAGCAAACATCCAAGCAACCTCCAACACAAACCATGAAACACATACTTCACAAAACCAGTGTGCCATGCAATCACAGCCCTTAAGGAAAAATAACATACCCAACATACTAGTAATAAATGACTCTATAGTCAGGTACACTGACATCCCACTCACTGGGCTGAATAAGGAGAAGGTTACTGTTAGCTGCCTGTCGGGTGTCAGGATCCGCCACATAACACAAGCACTCGGGTCACTCCAGAACAAGTACAAATATGACTCTGTCATTGTCTATGTTGGTGTGAATGACCAGAGCCATACCTCCCTGGACTAAATGAAAAGAGACATGGAAGAGCTCTGTGATCACATAGCCCACGCCGGTATGACCCTGAGTAGCATCCTGCCCTCACCAAGAATAATGCCACAGTATAAAGAAAGAATTCTTGATTTCAACAATTGGCTAAGTTTCTGGTGTCATTCAAAGGGGATCCAGTGTCTGTCCACCTGGGATGGCATGCTCGACAAGTCACTCTGCTTTGCTAGAGACGGCTTGCACCAGTCACCCTTAGGCTTTCGAATACTGGCCAAGGCTCTTGCCACCCCTATAGTGCCTTTTTAAGGCAAGGCTCAAAAGACAAACCCACTGCCGTAAATAGCACAAGTAACACAAAACTGAGGGTAATGCTACTCAATGCCAGAAGTCTAAACCTCAAAATGCACGCACTCAAGGCACTCCTCAGTATGGAAAAAATCGATATATGCGCAGTAACAAAAACCTGGTTTAAGGCTCCAGAGAACACCCCAGCACTACCAGGCTACAACTCATACCATACATTTCGGCCACAGAACCCAAACCGAAATACAAAAGGCGGGGGCGTATCCATATTCATCAAGGATACCCACACCTCCAGGTTAATGGCACAGCACGATGCTTCAGAGATCATCCACGTGCAACTAACAATGGGCAAAACTACATTTAAAATTGTAGCTTGCTACAGATCACCCACCATGTCCCAGGACCCCCATTCCGTGTTTCTGGAAACACTGGGAAACAAAGGTCCTACCAAACACCCTAATATTGGGTGATTTCAATTACCCAAACATTAACTGGGAGAACTACTCAAGTACTAACTCCCTTGCCAAACTTTTCCTAGAATTTATAAACTCAAATTCCCTGGTTCAACTGGTCAACACTCCCACCAGAGATAACATATTGGACCTGGTCATCACCAACATGGGTGACCGGTGTTCCACACCAGAGGTCAACCCCTCGCTGGTTAGATCTAACCATAAACAAATCACTTTGGATATCCATATTCCGCCCCCACCCCCGGACAAGAAAACCACCGTGAAAAACTTTTCAAAAGAAAATTTCATGTTACTTAAGACCGAGGTGGAAAGTTTCAAAGTCCCCATGCTGAAGGATAACACTGTCCAAGCAGCAAAATCCTTTACTAATGCATTCTATGGGCAGCTACAAGAATGCATGGATCGTGCCATCCAAAGCAAAACCAAGACTCACTCCTCTAAGAAAAGGAAACCAGTTTGGTGGACTCCTGCCATAAACAAGCTATACAATAGAAGGAGGAAACTAGTGCAGAAAAGAGTAAAATCCCAAGAAGGGAAGACATCCCTGATCAGTATCAGCAAGAAACTACAATCCCTCATAAAATCATCCAAGACGAGCTTTGAAAGAAAAACTGCCAAGGACTCCAAAGATAACCACAAGGCATTCTTTAGCTATGTCAAGAATCTAAGTGGCAATGCTCAGATCTGCTCGGAGTTAGTGCAGAATGGCACACAATACACTGAACCGACCAATATCGCCAACATCCTGGCAGACATGTTCAGTGCAAACTTCATCCCCCTCTCACCCCCAAAAGGGCCCATAACCATACCAGACGAATGTAGAGTCCCTGAAATCACAGACACTCCGGTTAAAACAGCCCTCTCCAAACTGAAAAACACAGCATCAATGGGACCGGACGGTGTCCCAGGCTGCGTCCTACACAAGCTCAAAGATGAACTAATCCCTCACCTAAACACACTGTTCAAACTCAGCCTCTCTACAGGCTACATACCCATAGAGTGGCGCACAGCAATGGTTATTCCGCTCCACAAAGGTGCAGCCACAACAGACCCCTGGAACTATTGCCCTGTATGCCTGACTAGCTTGGTCTGCAAGGCTATGGAGCACATCATCATGGAACTCATTAACAGAGACATTGGGAACTTCCAAACACTGGACCCTACCCAGTTTGGCTTTGTTAAGGGCAGATCACGCCTCCTAAACCTGGTGGACTTCTTTGAGACAGTTACCAAGGCTATAGAGGAGGGAAAGGTGGTCCACACAGCCTACCTAGACCTCGGTAAGGCCTTCAACATCATTCTGGTATTATAGACAAGCTCACCAGCCTGAATGTAAAACCCTACGTCACAGGATGGGTTGCCAACTGGCTCAGGGACAGAACCCACATGGTGAAAGTTGCGGGAGCTAGGTCCGACTCTAAATCGGTTACAAGTGTCACTCCCTAGGGCTCAGTCCTAGGACCCCTCCTGTTCGGCATAGCCTGGGGGTAGTATCTCATTACTATTGGTGTTGGGATTTAACCAGGTCTCTAAGTACAGCAATATCTGGTAAGTAGAGAGCTAAGTTAGCATGGAGCTCATGAATTTTGTTGTTTATACTTCTGATATTCCTATTCAGTATTACAAAATCTGCTTTGCCTCTACTGGGAATGACTGATGTCAGATAAGTGTTTAACTGAAGGCCAGGGTGAGGCGCTGAGGTTGGGTAGTTGTTGGCTGGGCCAGAATTTGGATGTATGTATCCACACAGGGTTAGTTTAGATACAGTTTGGACAATGTGTTTCAGATATTTGGTAAAGCTTTTGTCATATTTTAAGGAGATGGTGGGTAAGTTTGAGTAGTGAGGTTGTGGCAATTTAGCTTGGGTAAAGGTTGTATCATTAAAGATGGAGCTACTAATATAGATGTTAACTGGCTTGAAGGTGATAGGATGGATATTAAAGGCGGAATGGAAGGGGTTTGTGAAGGCTTGAGTGATAGGAGGTGATGACGGTTGTAATTATTAGTAGGCTTAGTGAGGGCAGTAGAAAGAGTACCTGGTATATTGATTTATTGTGTGGCTGGCAGGGTATGAGTCTGCTTTACTTAGAAGGCTGTTTGGGAGTGTCCATTTAAGGTATGAGGTGAGAGTAATTATTTATAGTAAAAGGAGTAGTACAGAGGTGATAGTAAAATTAAAAAACAACAGCCAGTTCACAAACAGAATTTAATACAGCTTAGCGCCTCGGCATAGTAGCCTTCAATGAGCATAAATTACAAGCACACACCCACCACAATATATATCACAATTAGTTAGATAATTACATACATCAATTAGTCAATTAAACTAAATAACATTTAAAGAAAGAAAACATACAATAAGAAACTAAAAATATTACAATATGAAATTTATAATAAACTTTTCCAATTTACTTCTAAATTCAAACCATTCGGTGACATAGTATTATATTTCAAAATATAAATAGTTTCTTTAAACAACAAAATATTTTTAATTAATCTATCATCACCTTTTTTAATGAAGACACTTTCTAAAACACAACATTCAAACAATGCAGCATTACTATTGTGACACTCCATAAAATGCAATGCAATGGGACTAGTCACTACTCTTTTATTAATATCTCTAATATGCTCCTGCATTCTGATTTTGAATTTTCTCTTTGTCTCACCAATATAATATAACTTACACGGACATCGAACACAATAAATAACTCCTTCAGAATTACATGAAGAAATATTCTTAGGTATAAATGAAATACCATTAATATTATCAAAATATGGCTTTACAAATTTACAAATATTACACTGGCCACAGACATTAGTACCTACTATAGCCAAATTATTATATACATTATCCAATGGGGAGATATAATAAGTATTAAGTATGTTTTCTTTCTTTAAATGTTATTTAGTTTAATTGACTAATTGATGTATGTAATTATCTAACTAATTGTGATATATATTGTGGTGGGTGTGTGCTTGTAATTTATGCTCATTGAAGGCTACTATGCCGAGGCGCTAAGCTGTATTAAATTCTGTTTGTGAACTGGCTGTTGTTTTTTAGGCTGTTGCCTTTTCTTCTTTACGTGGTTTGTGATAGTAAAATTACTTTGTTACAGAGAAGGAAATTGTACAGACATTAGGGAAAGTGTTAGGGGTGTACGAATTATCATACTGATTATGGTAGGATACTTGTGGTAGTTGAGGTGGAGGTATGGGAGGAGTTATAAGGAGGTATGGGAGGAGTTGTAAAGGGAGGTAGATGTGACTGGAGGTGGCGTTGGGCCTATGGGTATAAACCTAGGGAGAGCAGGGGTGGGGTGGGAATGGGGGTAGGGTAGAGGAGCAAAGTGGAGCCCGAGCTAAGCAAGGGCGGAAAGGAGCGGGTTGGATCCCAGTCCTCAAGAAACAGAGAGGATGTTCTTAGGTAAGAAAATAAGGTATGAGTGTGAAGTACAGTGACTTTTAAAAATACGCAAAGGGAATTTGTAGCAGTAGCCAGGGGAGAGGGAAAAATACAAGTAGCTTAGGGTAATACTTTTGGTGTTATTAGTGCTAAGAGAGAGAGCTTAAATCTGACCTGAACGTCAGTAGTGCCAAACAGCTGTCATATTGTTCTTAAAATATTACATATTCATTTGGAGCCTTCTTTCCCAGGACTCTACCTAGTCGTTTTTTCCAGGTAATCAAATGTCAATAAATAAATAATAAATAAGTAAACCAGGATGTAGTAGAACCGATCTGATGTTTGCAGTGAGGAAGACAGGGGAAAAGATGATGGAGATGAGAAAAGAGTCCAACTGGGCATTCCTTGTCATGAAGAAAGCATATGGCAAGGTCCCATGAAAATGGATTCGGGCAGCTCTGTGATGGTAGGAAGTCTCGCTAGCCTTTCCACTGTGTGATTCCTTAAAGCCTCCTGCATTAGAGGTAAAGTACAGTTTTGTACCTACCATAAATGTAGATGTTTGAGGATCCACATTGCTGCAGTCATAACCTGTGGGTAGTCCGCTGTCCTCGGTCGGCCCGAATACCAAAGAGTTAGGCTGGCGTCGGTCATGGGCGCCCGGAGCTGACGTCAGTACGTAGTAGTGCTTAAGCGCATGACCGACGCCATATCCTCAGTCTTTCTTGCCCCAGATGTCAGAAGGCCTTAAAAAAGGAAAGGTCAGAGCCACAAAGGAGAAAATAACAATTACCCCCAAGGAACAACAGCAACAACAACAACAACCCCCCCCCCAAACCATAGAGGGGAAGGAGGGAGGGAAAATAGGACTGCAGCAATGTGGATCCTCGAACATCTACATTTATGGTAGGTACAAAACTGTACTATGTTCTTCGTCTCACATTGCTGCAGTCATAACCTGTGGGTAGAATCCCAAAGCAAAGGAAAAGGGAGGTTGGCAAACTAAAAAGCATTAGGGGCTGCTAACATGCCCTGTAAGACTGCAGTGGCAAACCCAGCCCTGGACTTGGAGTAAAGAGGGAGATGGTAATGCTTAGTAAAAGTGTGAACTGAACTCCAAGTAGCTGCCTCCAAAATATCCTTAGTAGCTACACCCCTCAAAAAAGCAGTAGATGTGGCAGTAGCCCTAGTGGAATGAGGTCTAATCCCAGCAGGAACATTCTTCCCATGATGAGAATAACAAAAGGCAATACAATTAGCAATCCACTTTGAAATAGTCTGCTTTGAAACAGCTTTCCCCTGCGAACTCAAAGCAAAAGAAACAAATAACTGTTGAGACTGTCTGAACTCCTTAGTTCTGCTCAAATAGTAACGTAACTGCCAGTGTATATCCAAAGAATGCAAGATTTTTTCCCCCTTATTCTGGGGATCAGCATAAAAGGTAGGCAAATGGATAGACTTGTTCAAGGCCACATTAGAAATCACTTTTGGCATAAATGTAGGGTTAGTACGTAAAGAAACTCTATCCTTATGGAATATCAGAAAGGGTTCAACTGCCATGAGAGCCTGCAATTCAGATACCCTTCTAGCAGAAGTAATGGCCAACAAAAAGGCAGTCTTCCAAGACAAAAACTTCAATTCCGACGTAGCTGCAGGTTCAAAAGGAGGCAAAGTAAGCTTCTCCAACACAAAATTGAGATCCCAGGAAGGAGTAGGAGCTCTACGTGGGGGTCTTATATTTTTTGCCCCTCTAAGAAATTGCTTAAACAAAGGGTGAGAAAATAAAGGAGGGTCACAATCATAGTGAGCAGAAATGGCTGCAGCATGAACCTTCACAGAGGAAAATGACAAACCCTTGTCTAGTAATTCAGTAAGGTACTGCAGTGTAAAACTCAAATTAGGCACCGAAACATCAAAGTCCTTTGTTGTGCTCCAAAGAAAAAATCTCCTCCATTTATCAGCATAAACCTTTCTAGTGCTGGGCCGCCTGGCTTCCAAAATGACATCTAAAACCTGCTGAGGAAGCTGAGAACCCACAGGCTCTAAAACAGAATACGCCAGGCCGTTAGATGCAGGGACTGCACCCTGACATTGAGCAAATGACTGGTTGACTGGGACAACAAGTGAGGAAGCTGTGGCAAAGGCCAAGGAGGCTCCTGAATTAAACTCCTCAGCAGAGGATACCAGTGCTGTTGTGGCCAATCTGGTGCTATTAAAATCATACAAGGCTTGTCCCGCCTGGCTTTCAAGAATACCTTGGTAAGGAGAGGCAGAGGAGGAAAAGCATAGACGTGAAGGTTGTTCCAACTGAAAGATAGAGCATCCACTTTCCAAGCTTTTGGGTGAAACATCTTTGTGCAAAATTTTGGTAGTTGGAAATTTAGAGGGGAAGCGAACAGATCTATGTCTGGAGTTCCCCAAGCCACTGTCAACTGTTGGAATACCTGTGGATCCAATTTCCACTCGTGGGGGTCCACAGTTTGTCTGCTCAATACATCTGCTAGGGAGTTCTGTGCTCCTGGCAGAAACCGTGCTTGAAGAGTGATGTGCAAACTCAGAGCAGTCTCCCACAATATCATAGCTTGTCTGCAAAGAGGGTAAGAATGTGTTCCCCCCTGCTTGTTGATGTACCACATATGACTGTAGTGTTGTCTGTTCGTATCAACACCTGTCCTGGTTGAAGTAGGCCCTTGAAAGCCATCAGGGCAAACTGGACTGCTAACATCTCCTTCATGTTGATATGCAAATGATGTAGTCTGGGAGGCCACGTGTCTTGAATCCATTTCCCATTGAAGTGTGCTCCCCAAGCCAGGTCTGAGGCATCCGTCGTTATGATCTGACTCGCCTCTGGTCGGGTCACAGAGAGTCCCTTGTTTAGGTGACATTCCTGTGCCCACCAAAAGAATTCCTTTTGAATGCAAGGTATTATCTGAATGACAGTGTCCAAATCGTGGCAGTGTTGAGTCCATACACTTTTGAGATACCACTGTAGCTTCCTCATATGCAGTTTGGCATTGGGAAGTACCAGAATGCAAGATGCCATGAACCCCAAGGCTTGAAGGACTGTCCTTGCAGTCAGCCTGGACCGTACTGATAATTGCTGGAAGTATAGATGAAGAGTTCTTTGTTTGTCCGGGGTCAGAAAAGCCATCTGAGAGGCTGTATTCAGTCTCACACCCAGAAAGCATATGTCCTGAGAGGGTACTAGACTGGACTTTGTTTCGTTCACAGAATACCCTAGGCACCTTAAAACTGCCATTACATACTGTAGATGTTGAAGTAACTTGTCTTTGTCTTGAGCAAGAATCAGGCAATCGTCCAGATAAGGATAAATTTGTATTCGCCTCAGTCTTAAGAAAGCTATTACAGGAGCCAGAACCTTTGTGAACACCCTGGGTGCAGTAGATAAACCAAAGGGCAATGCAGAGAACTGATAATGAGAAGTACCAGCCAAACGCAGGAATCTCCTGCAGCTGGGCCTGATAGGAATGTGAAGATAGGCCTCTTTGAGATCCAGAGTTACCATCCAGTGATTTTTGCCTAACAGAGGCAGAAGTTGCTGTAATGTTAACATCTTGAACTTTGGAATGTCTAGGTATGTATTGAGAATGGACAAATCCAGAATTGGCCTCCAAGTGTTTCCTTTCTTTGGCACTAGGAATAGACGAGAGTAAAACCCTAGGCCTTCTTCTGACGGAGGTACCACCTGGATTGCCCCCATCTGTAAAAGCAAAGAAATTTGTTCCTGAGCCTCCAGCCTTTGCTGAGGAGGTACATCTGGCATGCCTTTAAAAGGAGGAAAAGTGTGAAAATAAAACTTGTAGCCTTGATTTATTATGTCCAACACCCATTTGTCCTGGGTGACCAAATGCCAATTTTGTTTGAAAAGTGCCAACTTTCCTCCTAGAGGAGCTGCCAGAAAAGAAGGATCTGGCAGCTGAAGATACAGGTCATTGGGTCTGTTTACGAAAAGGCTGACCCCTGCCCTCACCAGAAGATTGTGCAGGAGAACTCCAAGTCCTAGGTCTGAAAGAGCCCTGAGCGTGAGCCCTGCCCCTACCACGTCTAGACCTGCCCTTAGACTGAAAATCCGAAGAAGGGTAAGACCATCCTCTTGCAGGCCAATTCCTGCTAAACTTAGGGGGCTGCACTTGCAAAAATTCCTTAACCGTCTGCATAGACTTAGCTTTGTCTTCCATCTTTTTCAAAACTGACTCCACAGGGGAACCAAAAAGAACTTCAGATTGAAGAGGAGCATCCAAAATCCGAGCTTTAACATGCTCTGACAAATTTTGATCCTTAAGCCAGGCATGTCTACGAATAACTGAACCAGTAGCAACCACCCTGGAAGAAGCCTGAAGGGCATCGAAGCCGCACTGCAAGGAATGTTTACCAACTTGATCTGAAGCATGAACCAAGTCCTGCAATTCCTTACACTCTATACCCTCAGATAGAGCATCTACCTTAGATTTCAATTGACCTAACAGAAAGTTCTGATACTTCAGCATATGAAATTGGCAATTTAAAACCCTCATAGCTAACGTAGAAGAGGTGTACACTTTTTTACCCCACCTATCCAACGCTCTAGAATCTTTATCCAAAGGAACTGGATTCTTAACCACAGAAGCCCTGACACCCTTAGGCCCTTGAATAATAGTTTCCGGGTCAGCTCTAGGACTCTTATACAAATATTTATGTGCCTCTGGAACTCTGTAATACCGGTCTGGCTTGACAGGGGCAGGGGGTAAAGAATCAGGATTAAGAGAAGTTTCAGAAAAAACATCCTGAACAACATCTAAAACAGGGGGAATAGCCAAAGGTCTATGTTGTGGCAAAAACAAAAATTCCCTAAGCCTCTTACGAGAATCTGAAAAATCCTGACCTTCCCACTTGAAATGCTCCCTCATGGAATGCAAAGTTTCAGAAAAGGAAAAATCCTCTGGAGGTGAAGCAGAAGGACAGGAATCCTCTGCATCCGAATCTGAATAGGGAGGAAAATCCTGAATATCCTCAGCTGAGGACTCAGAGTAATCTGAGGAATGCTCCATTCCCTCTAAATCTGTCTCCACCCTAGGCCTCTTCTCTGGAGGGGGCATAGAACCCCTGATCAAAGTAATCAAATCCTCTGCCATTTTCAACATATGCTTTTTAGGAACAGAGCCCGAAGAACTAGGGCTATGGCCCGTACCAGAAAGACCAGGTCTAGCCTTAGCAGGGCCTTTAGTGACTGAAGTAGAAGGCCTAATAACCTTTTGTAAGGATGGAACCACAGAAACTTGAGAAGCACCCTCGGCCTGGCCTAACTCCTGAGAGGCCAACTCCTGTAACAGTAAAGGTTCCCCCTGGGATTCAGCCGAAACTTCGGCTGGATCCACAGATTCAACCGTAGATTCCATAGAACCGGCGTCCGCAACGGACGACTCATCCGGTTTAGACCTTAAAGATTTATCTTTTCGCTTTTTTGCGGTAGCGGGCGTCAGAGGATCCGACGGCATGTTGTAGTTACACCGCTTACCGAAAACCAACCTAGCACAGTCTAATCTGCGTTTAATGGTGCGCTTATTAAATTTAGCGCAAAAGCGACACCGACTACGTCGTGCTCAGGCCCCAAGCAAGGAATACAGAGAGAATGATAGTCCCTATGAGGTATCTGTTTCCCACAAGAAATACAATTATTAACTTTTTCTGACATCCGGATTAATTGAGGCAAGAAAAGACAAAAATTTTTCCCCAACGGGGTACTTAGCCCAACTTGGTCTTCGGTCTGAAACTCGAAAATTGAAAATTTCAGAACGCCGAACGGCACTTGCAAACGCTACTTCTGCTTCGGACCACGTGGCAAGAAAGACTGAGGATATGGCGTCGGTCATGCGCTTAAGTACTACTACGTACTGACGTCAGCTCCGGGCGCCCATGACCGACGCCAGCCTAACTCTTTGGTATTCGGGCCGACAGAGGACAGCGGACTACCCACAGGTTATGACTGCAGCAATGTGAGACGAAGAACATCATGGGATATACGCAAATGAACTCAAATTCCCATGTTACCTCTAATGCAAGATGTTTTAAGGAATCACACAGCAGAAAATCTTGCTTGGCTAGATTTTTCTTTTGGTTTTACTGATAGGTTTGTCTGTGTGACCTTGTGACTCATTGTTTTAGTATGGTACGAAGTCCCAGAATCACTGGCTAAAAATACGTGTAGAATATGTACAAGGACTCTAACACAATTATGAACAGTGTTCAGACTCACAGACTGGTTCCCAGTGGGAGTTGTTGTGCATAATGGTTCAGCTTTCAGCCTGTTCACATTCATGCTAATGATGCAGTAATCAACAAACAGGTCAGAGGCATACCTCTCAACCGTACCAAATTAGTCTGTATTTACCAGTTTTGAGGTCAAAATAATGGGGTGACATGAATTCTTTAGAGCCCCTTTAATTCCCTGCAGGGCGTGAGCGATGATGTCAGCTTCGAGAGGGAGACTGCCAGCCTGTCGGAACAGGGCTCCTCAAACTGTGTCTGTTAATGTTCACCTTTAAGTACATTCAGTTGTACATTGATTGAATGTTTGCAGAAGCAGGCAGCAGCAGCCTATATCAAGCAGAGTGGAGGAGCTGTAAATCTGTTTTTTTATTTAATTAGTAAAGTTAACTAAACTTTCTGCTTCTGCCAGTCACAGCCAAGCCAAGACGGAGCAAGTAACTGCTACAAGTTCAAATTGTACTTCAGTGCAGAGTCTGGCAACAACTGGTACGGCTATGTTCAAGAACATGGATGAAGGTTTGTTGGCGGGAAAGGGGGTGTTACGATTAACTGTTAACCTTTAGTGAGAACATTTGCAATTAATGCAACTTACTGATAATGTCAAAAGTTTTGTTTATTCAAAATGTCAAGTGCCATAAAAATGCCTTGCTCGTTTAAGAGCTTACAATTCGAGCCTTATGCAGGAGACAATATTTCTCTCTTCTAAATAAAATACAGCATAAATTCTTAACGACTTAAACTATTCCGTAATCCATATAGACAAGTTACACATCCCCTCACTACATTTTAAAGCATAAATTCATGACAAACAAAGATACTCTAACAATATTTTTAAATATCTACAGTGCCTTTTTGCATTCTCATCCCCCAATCTGGCCATTCATCATGTTCTTGAAAAGATGAAATTTATGTTTACATGCACATGAACACATATAAGATTATATACAGAAAAAAATCTTCACCTTCCTTAGCCAATACTGTTTTGCAGATAAAACGTAAAGACAAACATCTGTCAGAACCTGCAGTTCAAATTCAAACACGTGCCTTCTTTCAGACAATAACACCACCAGATACAGGAAAGCGGGCTTACTGGTAAATTGTCAATAGCTGACTAAAACGTCTTTCCAAATTTTTAATTTGGCTCATCGTACTAACAAGAAACTTCACAGAGAATGTTTGTTTAGTACCTCCCTGGTTCCCAGTTCCATCCACAGAGGTAGGGTGGGCTATATATATATATATATATATATATATATATATATATATATATATAAATGCTTAGTATTTGGCTTTGGCTGTGTATCATTAAAGAGGGAAATAAGGATTGAAAGATAGAAGAAAGGCAGTATTTTGGGCTTTTGGCATGGAAAGGGTCAGACAAGTGGTTGTACTAGTTTGTGAAGAAACCGGAGTGAGGCTCCTGGTCATTACTTTGGTGTGACTGCCGAGAGTTATCTTTATATCCTAACAGCCAGTCTGGAAAGATGGGGGAGTTTGGCACCAAGGCCACTGGGACTGAAATAAGGGCAGTGCCCCCCTTTCATCTTTATGCCAGCTACCCCAACTTCCCTGTTTGGTCTGTGAACAAGGGAATAAGACAAAAAAAAAAAACCACAGCCATCGTGGAGGCATGTTATTTACATACGGTGTTATAAAAGTAATGTGGTGCCTGAAAGCATCAATAAAAATGAACTGACTAGATTACTTGGAACATATTGTGATGATATGAGTGTGATTTGCAGTAAACTTTGTTTTGTTTTTAACACAATAGTGCTAATGCTGCTTCACAATACTGCAAAAATCCTTTAATACATATCTGGTACTTCTTTCAGTCTGGGAAAAGTTTTCTTTTCAAACCTTTGTGTAATCATACAGTACCAAGTATAAAGAATAAACATTTGAACACAATGCAGTGCATTAAAAAAATACAGCTGCATCTTTCTTTAGGCTTCAGTGATTCATTTGTATGGAGCACATTTTTAAAATATACCAGAAAAGTACAACATGAAAATGAAACAGATTACTGATAAAGCTTTCAGATGCTTATCAAAGTACTTTAGTGTCGTACTAATACATTATACTGCTGTATTATATAACAGTGTCCTGACAGGTGGACGGTGCAGTGGTGCAGCAGTGGCGTTGTTGTCTCACAGCAAGAAGTTCTCTGGCTCGAGTCTGCATGTCCTCCCTGCGTTTGTATGGGTTTTCTCTGGGTGCTCCGATTTCCTCCCACGTTACAAACATGCATCTGGAGCGTTTCTCCCAGGGCCTCCACAAATAAATTGGCTGTGTTACAAAATTGACTTTCCCAGTAAAGAAATGTTAAATAAATAATAATAAACAAATAAATAAACCAGGTTATGCACCTTCAGAAGACTTCCAGTTTGAATAAGAATCTAAATTTAGGAGAATAACTGGATTTATCTCAGCTCTTCTGACTACTTGTTGCATATAATGCTTGGTGGAGCAGCTACTGTATTTAATTAAAAGAAAAGTGAGCATGGATGGAAGGGTTTTATTTTATTTGGAATTTGTTAACCAGGTAAAGCACTGATCCCATTGGAGCTAATTCGGTCTCAGGTTGGAGGTAAACACAATAGATACATGACATTATGTAAAGAGTGAATGAAAAGCTACACATATATTACAAGCAAGGTGAATATCCAAATTAGCTTGAGTCTATACAGGCAACAGATAAATGACATATACAAAATGGCTGACAAAACACAAAATATAAATGCATTACAGAGTGAAACTGAAAAACAGAATTAGTGTGCTGAAAAATCACAAAAAAAAGTAGAATCAGAGTATGATATGTAGAAGGAAGAAGGGTAGGAAGAGGTCACGTTATATGACCAAAGAGGTAGCAGTTGCATTTTCCTACAGTTTTGAAATGTCCTTTCATTTCTGATTGGAAAGCGGGGTAAGAATGATCTTTCAGAAAAGAAGGGAGAGATTTCCCACAGTTTGGGACTGAGAAAGCATGGTCTGTGCAGTAGTGCAGCAGTAAACATTTGCACTTCAGTGTTGTTGGCGTTTTGGAATACAGGTTGCTTGTGGTGTGTTTGCTGAAGAAAGTTAGTATCCCAGTTGTCACGTCACCCTTCCCCAGTGAATCAGATGTCTGGTTCCCCTAGGAGTGCTTCCGTGTATGCTGGAAAACTATTAGTTAAGCTTAAGAAAGTTTGGGGGTTTAGCGGTGACCTCTGAGTGCGCACATCGTAAGTTGGAAATGATTTGCAACAGATTCATAAAACAGTCTTTGCAGTAGCAATAATACAAAGTGGAAAATGGTGTGTGTTATAAACCACTTACAGTAACAGAATGATTTTTAATGTACTCATTTCTATCATCATCTGTGACACTTTACATGCTCAGCATTCTACAGAGGTAGCAGTTACTTCAGCCTACAATGGCATGAAAACACATGGAATGGAGAACACTCAAATTTTGTTCTTCAGTTTGCGTTTAAAAGTTGGTATCTCACAACACCACGAGTGGGCAGGGTTACATAATTATGTATACAAATTTTATGTTAATCAGAGTACAGATGTTTTTGCCAGTTGCACCTATTTTTCATGGGCGTTTGTCCAGAATTTTATGATTCCAGATTGAGAGGTATGGTCAGAGGGAAAAGAACAAAGCTGCTGTATATAGGCAAACAGACTCCGAAAAGGAACTCCAGCAAATAAGAAACTGGAATGCAAAACTGAAGTCACGTGGAATGAACTTTGTACAGACAAAACAGTGGTCATAGCAATAAAAATGGAAATCTGAAAAAGCTGAATAATGAGATAAAATGGGACAATACAGGAAGAGGTGAACAAGTTTCAAGTATAAGGGAGGAGTGGTTGAGGAGAAAGGAAACCTGAATGTGGAGGTCAAATCGAGAATGAGAGGTGCTGCAGCCTTCTGGCATAAAGCGTCAGAAGTAATGTCTGACAGAGGAATACCAAACAAGCTGAAAAACAAGTTGTTCAAAACAGCAGGGTGACCAGCACTTTTGTACAACACAGAAACCTGGGTAGTGAAGAAGGCACTGCAGGTGAAGAAGCTTGAGGTGACAGAAATGAAAACAAGGATGTCTAGCTAAGTGATAAATGGACAGCATAAAAAAGACCTGACAGATATGACTGCCACAGAAGATAGAAGAGTAGCACTGAAGCAAGACAGGAGAGTGATACAGCTGACCCGGTGTACAATGGGAATAAGGGAGTTGATGGTGATTACATGACAGCATGCTAAACACACCCTGGTCCCGACCACACTATAACATGATCTCAGAACAAGTCTGTTATGTCTAGGAGCCCCTGCACATATTTGAGGGTTAAAGAATTAAAGACTATCTTGACAAAAATAAACAAAGCGCCGACTTTTACTGTTACTTATACTGTCAACTCTTTCTCTTACTGACAAAGATAAAGGCAGATGTCTGTGTGCGTGTGTGTATTTGTGTGTCTAGTTGCAGCTGATAAGACTGAACGCACACAAGTTTGCAGCCTGCCACTTGCTTTGCATGCAAGATCACAATACGGCAGGGTGTGGGAATTTGCCTTTACCTTGCTGTTGTGTGATTTTGGACTTGGTATATATAATTAATATGAGGTGTGGGGCGTGCAAGGAGGCTCTTGCCCACCTGGAAAAAAATATATATACATACGTTATATAAATATATACATATATATTTACTTACACAGGTCAACCATTTTACATTTGCTCTAACCTGATTGTTCTTTTCTCATTTTTTGCTTTTTGAAGCATTCAGTATTTAATGATATAATTATACATTTAATATACACACACTCGCATATCTATATCTCTGTAGCTATACAAACATTATTTATATATATATATATATATATATATATATATATATATATATATATATATATATATACATACATACACACACATACATATATATATATATATATATATATATATATATATATATATATATATGTATTAAACATACATAAAACAGAGGGAGGGTTCCAGCCATATTGTGGAAATGCACAGGGTTGAACTTTGTAATTTTAGCATTTGACCGATGCTTACTAGATCAACCAGTGCTTTTGTTCAACCATGTAATCTATTTTTTTGTAATAGTACTGTATGCAAATTTAAGGTCATCAGTTTTCTGTACTATAGCTTCTTTGTGCAAGGTTGCACTTGGTGTGTTACATGGGTTTGCTGGATTCCCCACTGCTGTGCAGTCTTAGAATCGGTACATTTAGATTTTTTTTTAATTAGTAACATAGCACTGTTTTTCTGTGTTTTTTTTTAATGCCTGCCAGTTCCAATAGCTGTCAGAGAGACATCATGAACAGTGAGTTAAACCAGTTTCTTTTCCCCCAGTGTTGTGTGATCTCATAGTTGGTATATTTAAGTAACAGTGTGCATGGGGGGCTGGCCTCCCTGCAAAAAGCACTGTTTTAAGTGCGTTTTTTTCAGTGCGTTTTTGATGTATAGGTAGGTCTCAGTGCTCAGTTTTAACTACAATGATAAGATGAATACACGAGTTTTGACTTTTTAATACAACCCTGAAAACAAAAGACAGATCCTAAACAATCAAACTGCAGTTAAATAAAAACAAACAAAAAAATGTTTTATGCAAGCATCTCTGCTCCCCAACACCCCCTGCAGCTTACACATAACTCCTGAAGAGGGAAAGTGTCCACTCCCCACTGTTATGTGAGACATCGATCTCACAAGCTGGCAAAACAAAATGTCTGACATTCTCAATGTGCATTTGGCAAGGAATGGACAGTTCCATGCCATTTGATATAAAACACAAAATAGTGAAAATTAAATTTGCACCTTCCCCAGTGGTGTGAGATCCTGGAGTTGGTATATAATTAGCAGGGGTTTTCATTCAAATGGCAGAGGCACACAAACAAGCACTTTTTTGAATATACAATGCAGAGGTCTATAAAGAAGATTAGAAGTTAACCGCTGGAAAGCAAGACAGCTAAAAAATAAATAAAATCCCAAAATGGGAGATTTGATCAGAACTTGATGCATGACGAGCACTTTTTAAAAGGTTTCAAAGAAGTTCAAACATACATGCATATCTCTCTCTCTCTCTATTTTATATATATATATATATATTTTCTACATATTCATATACACAAACATCACAAAACCACTTTACAAGGGTGATACAGTAATCAAATATTCAGTTCAAAATATGTTCAAATAACATTTTCCAGTATTCTTTAAGACATGGTTTCTGGTTAATATTGTGAAACAAGTATCTATGAGCCTTAAGGTGTTTAATAGCAATAGTCTTGAATCCCCTCCCAGGATAAGTGCCTATTTTTCCAATTAAGTGAGATATAATACTTTACTAACATAAAGGATTCTGTGTTGCGCCTTTGATAAACCTGGGGGAAGCTTGCATTTAAAATGTTGTGTGAACTTTTTAGTATTTCTTTGTCAAAGTCTCCCTCTAGTGACCTTTCATGGGAATACACATAATTAGGGAACATTCCTTTTGCTATTCACAATTTAGCTAATCTCATTTTAAGTAGTGGGGCAATGGAAACATTATCGTTTAAACCAGGGGGCATCACAGCATCTAAAGAGATTTTCCACCACAATTACTTTTATCCAATTTTTTCCTTCTAACAATCAGCTCCTTGCTTCTTTTTTGATTTGCTCCACTACAAAAAATAGGAAATTCAGTCTACCACATAGCTTGGTGTGCTTGTATAGAGCATTTGTTTCTTTTTTATTTTGTATATCATATGTATGCTCGTAGATCCTTCTTAACTTACGTTCAGTTTTTCCTATATAGAAGGATCTACAATCCACACTGATAGTCAGGTGGGAGGATGGCATAATGGTTAAGGTGTTTACTTTACAGACACAAGGTGTGGGGTTTGATTCTCACATGAAGTAATTGGCTAGGCTTAAAATGACCCACAAGAGCAGTTAGCCTAGTACTAATCCATGAACCTATGAATCTACACTATTCCAGATAATTCACAGTTGAAGTAGTCTTTGCCCTCAGTCTGTCCCTACTTTCTATAAGTACCTGACCAGTACTTGCTATATTTCCACAGTGAGAGCAGCAACCACATTTATAGGTCCCTCTTCTTCTCCTATTCCCTTCC
>NC_056735.1:1467902858-1468030358 GCF_019279795.1 Protopterus annectens
TGAAACTAATTACGGGAACATATTCAGTAAAGTGGAATCCTTCTGGGAAAACATTTTGCAGCAGAAGGTTAAACAGTTTGAAAGAGATTTGGAGGAATATCAAAAAGGTTTCACCTACCCTAATCCAACAATGAAGAAGTACAACAGAAACATTAATGGTGTCGATAATCCAATCACAAGACAACAGGGAATGGAGTCGAAAGAGGTTACTTATGATGCAGTAGCAGCGCCTGCTCCTTTAGATTATGGTAGTTTTCAGAGATCTCAGAGAATAATGCAGAACAACACACAGCAAGGTGCAGTGAATACCAACGAAGAAAATTATGTAAAATAAGGAGCAAAACTGAACGGTTAACAGAACAGGAACTTCAAGAATCATCATTAATGCCAGGTGCGAACATAACTGTAAATTATCCTATTCAAATAACTAACTCCATGGACTTTGATTTAACTTCTCTGACCAGGATATTAATAAATATCATGCAGACATTTTGGCAAAGGGGTTGAGTTTTATACCAACAAGGAGAGCTCTTGTAGTAGACAGTTTAACAGATTTTAAAAAAGTACACTCGCAAGTTTGAATCTCGGTGTGTGGTTTAGTTACAGTGTTGCTAGACCTAATGTGAACATTTTGCAAAAATCTAGTACTTTAATTTTACGTAAGTCTGTACGAGAAATTATGTGAAAGCAAAATTTATAGTTTGCTTTCAAAACCACCCAATAGGAGATGTTTCAATTTGTCTGGTGATGATGTTAAGTATTTAAGAGATTTATATAAGGATGATAACATCAGAGTGATGAAGCCAGACCGGGGGGGGGGGGGGGCTTGTGATAATGAATAAGGAGGACTTATTAATAGAATGAATGGTTTATTAATAGGGGATGAATATATCCAAATATATCAGAATTAAATCAATATTGCTTTTGAGAAAATAGACATGGCTCTATTTGATCTATTATAAGAGGGGCAAATAAAAAAAAAAAAAAAAAAAAAAAAAGAGAGAATATATATTTTTGTAAAATGCTGAACCTATTACTGCTGGGATATTTGGCATCCCAAAAATGCATAAATCTGTGATTGCTCCACCTTTGGGGCCAAATGTCAACTTGACTCAATCAAATGCACATTACACAACTAAGTTTACAGATATGTCAGTGAAAGAGTCTATACAAAAGGTACCACAGATTTGTTGAGATTCCTGGCAATTCTCAGCCAGGATGAATGAGGTAGAATTTGGGGAAAACTGTACTTTTGTCACCTTGGATGTCAACAACTTATATATTCTACTATACCCTACAGGGAAGGTCTAGACCGGTTTGAAGAGATGCTATTTGAAATAGGAATTTGAAGTCTGGACAGATTCAGATTAGCCACCACTTTTATGGATTTGGTGTTATCTAATAACATTTTGAGTTTTGAAGGTGAATGTTATAAAAAGAATACGGGTGTGCCAATGGGAGCAACCTGTGCTCCCAGTTTTGCCAACCGGGTCATGGCTCACTGGGAGTCAAGTTTATTTATTTAAGAGTGAATTTGTTAGGTCTTGGTTATATTACACCCGCTTTTTAGGTAACATTTATTTTATGGACAGACACAGAGGACCGGTTGAAAGAATTTTTCAATTTTATTTCAACTACTACTGAATTTTTATTATTTACTCATCAATATGACACTGAAAAAAACACTTTTTGGTTTATCAAAGAATGTGATAATACAGTGGGGATGTTTTTGAAAAGGGGATACCCTAAAGAATTTTTAATTGAAATTAAGAATGAGGTTGTACAGAAGACAGACCAGGGGGTGTATATCCCTTTGTTAGGTGGAAGAGAGGGCAATGTAAATGTAAATATTAATATTAACAATTTCAGTATAAGTTTGAAAGATGGCTTGGACAGTCTGAAAAATAAGTCTATTGTAGAACACAATTTATTTCCACGTATTATCTGGACAGTCATGGTATTTTGAATATATTACAAAAGAATTGTGTAATACTTTCTGCAGATAACTATATTCTTAAAATACTGGGTAAAAAATGCTTAGCAGTGTATAGGAAGGACAGATACAATAAATATTTGTTAGAAAAGCAAAAAAAAAAAATGGTAAAAATAAACACAGCTATGGGGGTGGTGAAATGTGGAAGGTGTTTCCAATGCCCCTATCTATTACGAATAGTATTAGTCTTAGAGGAAAGACATACAATATCACAGGTCATTTTACCTGTGATTCCACCGAAGTAGTATACATAGCGTTCTGCCAGCAAAGCCCTGCTTTTTATGTGGGCAAAACTTGTGGAAAGTTAAAAGAAAGGATACATTAGCATTTGGCAGCTATCAAAAGGAAGAAAAATATGAATGTCCTGTATAGGCATATAGTTTAATGTCACACACACACAAGTTTACAGATATTCAGCAGGTAGCTAAAGATCAGCGTGGGTTCATTACTGAAGAGCATTTAAATAAATGTGAGTTAAATGGCAGATCTTAAATGCAACAAACCATCCTGGGCTGAATGAATGTTGTTCTATAAATTCTGTACTAAAATTAAAACAATTAGATGTGTAAGATTTTTGATTTTTTAGTTTTTAACTTTCTAATTCTATTTTGAAACTGTTTTACATATGCATTTTAACTTGGCAGTACTTAAGAATTAATGATGTTAATTAGGTGATTATTGAGCTGAGTGTATTACTGATCAATTTTAAATCTGAAGTGTAGTTTTAACAGTTTTTCGTAGTTCTGAAGAAGTCTGGATACAGTTGAGATGAAAGCACTAAACTCTGGTGTTTATTTTATAGAATAAAGTTTTTGTCGTTTTGTTCATAAAATTTGCCTTGCTGCTTTAATACAGAGCACTGCTACTTTGCATAGAGCTGTATTTTTATCTGGTTTGTATCGGTCAGGTCAGACAGAACCCCACCCAACTGAGACAAAATGGATAACGTAACCTGGACATGTGAATCTAATAGTTAATGGCACAAAATGTCAGAGTAGCAGAACTGTAAACCTTCTTCTACAACGACTCCATAGCTATACTGTCCTTGTCTGAGGGAAGAAGTTTAGAGGAAGGCAAAAGCTGAGAAGGCTGATCAGCAGAGACTGAAATCAAAGCAGGGTCAAAAACAGACACTTATAAAAGACACCTGAAAGACTTGGGTAGCTTATAAAAATGGCCAGGCTTCTTAGGGGCTGAATGCTAGGCATCAAGAGCAGTGGCAGTTGAAAAAGTATCGAAAGATTTGCCAACACAGGGGTAACAGCAGAAGGCTTGAATCCATCTGCAATAGCTCAAAATGTCTTTTCTGGAGATCAGAAAGTTGGCAGCAGTCCCACTTGAAATGTTTCGTACCCCCAAAGGACAATTCTTCCAAAGGGAAGTCAAGACTCAAAGACTCCTCTTCCTCAGAGCCACAGTCCAAGAGTAATGGCATTTGGGAAGAATAGGCCAAGGAATCCTCAGCAGAGGAATTGGGTTCCCCTAGATCTTTTACTGGTACAGGACTAGAGTGGGGGAGGCACCAAAACTCCTTGAGGTGGTCAAAGCTATCAGGGCTTTAAACAACCATGAGTAAAATCCTGCCACATTTCCTGAGAATCTTTGCAAATGGCAGAAATGTGGTTAGTCTTTTGCATTTTCTTAAGTGGGACACTGACTTTTGCAAAGTTCTGCAGCTCAGACCTTTGTATTGATTCTATCAGGGTACCATGCACCTCCTCTCTAAGATGTGGGGAATCCACCAAGCCTCTCAGATATGAACAGCCACGGTTCTCCTACCACATCTGCAGCAGATATATGCAGAACCTTGGAGGAAGTGTGAGAAGCCAGTTTTATGATAGCCTAAGACAAGGTCATTGCACAGTGAAAGAATTGATAAGACTGTAAAAGTGTTTCGGCTTTTCCCAGTTAGGGGGTCACCACAGCAGAACTCCCATCCACTAATGATTGGCAGTGGATTTCTACGGTGCCGAATTGCCAGCTCAACACCCAACCTTCAAAGAAGGCACGCCCATTCACGCACACATCTACCAGAATGTCTTTAATGTCACTCGACCATGGGGAGGACATGCAGACTCTACACAGAAGGCGCCCCAGCCGAGAATAGAACGGGAGAACCTCTTGCTGTGAAGCGACAATGCTAACCACTGCATCACCGCGGCCCTAGAATTGATAAGACTATTTCTGGCTAAATACAGTACAGAATTGATAAGACTGTACTGTACTGTAATTAGCTGGAAACACTAAGATGAGACTGAGTTGAAAGTCTTTATATGTTAATTACCCAAACTCGTGCTGAACAGGTGCCAATCTCTCCTTTATGGGCCAAGTCTTGTGTACTTTTCAGAATGAATTCTATAAACAATGTAGTTCATTCAATAAAGCTTTATTAGATGTTCACAATATCCGAATACTGTCTTCATTAATAGTGCTGCTAAATATATTCAAAGTTTCTCCACATATCTTCTGATTGTCCTGAATAATGTAAATGAAAAAGTACAGTTTTGTACCTACCATAAATGTAGATGTTCGAGTGCTAATACAGCTGCAGTAATCACAGATGGGTTCTCTGCCATCAGGCGGTCCCTCGGTCGGCCGAATTCCAAAGTCTAGGTTCGGCGTCGGTTGTTGTCGCTTTCTCTCCTGACATCAGTGAGGCTGGAGTATACAAGACACAGCCGACGCCATGTTCTTCAGTCTTTCTTGCCCCAGATGTCAGGTGCCCCCAGAAGGAAGGCAATACATAAATTATGTTTATATGTATAAACAAGCAATGCAATATAATCCAAAATCAGTAGTTGCAAGCAAATAAACCATAGAAGGATAACCCAGTCAGGTTGTATGAAGAGGGTGTTAGGCCCCATGCCTTTACCAAGTGGGGAAGGAGGGAGGGAAACCTGTACTGCAGCTGTATTAGCACCCGAACATCTACATTTATGGTAGGTACAAAACTGTACTATGCTCATCGTGCATACAGCTGCAGTAATCACACAGGGTGGTAGGTACTAGGAGGAACTGGGTTGAGCCAGAATGCCCTGCAACACAGCAGTGGCAAAGCCTGCTCTAGTTCTGGAATATAAAGGCAGGTGGTAGAGTTTTGTGAAGGTATGTACAGAACTCCAAGTGGCTGCCTCCAAAATATCTTTGGAAGGAACTCCTCTGAGGAAGGCTGTAGAGGTAGCTGTGGCCCTGGTGGAGTGTGATCTGATACCTGTAGGAACAGATTTCCCATGATAGGAATAACAAAACCGTATGCAGTGACCTATCCACTTTGAAATAGTCTGTTTGGAACCTGGCTTCCCTTGAGCCCCTACAGCATAGGACACAGAGTTGTTCTGATTTCCTGAAGGACTTTGTTCTGTCCAAATAATAACGTAGCTGCCTATGGATGTCTAAAGAATGTAGCAGCCTTCCCCCTTTGTTTTGAGGATTGGGGTAAAATGTAGGAAGGTGTATGGCTTGATTTAAAGCTACCCTGGATACCACTTTAGGCATAAATGATGGGTTGGTACGAAGGGAAACCCTGTCCTGATGGAAGATGAGAAAGGGCTGCACCGCCATGAGGGCCTGTAGTTCCGAAATTCTACGAGCTGAAGTGATAGCCAGAAGGAAGGCTGTTTTCCAGGACAAATATTGCAAATCTGTTGAGGCAGCTGGTTCAAAAGGAGGCAATGTTAATTTTTCTAGTATGTAATTAAGATCCCAGGCTGGTATTGGTTGTTTCCTTGGTGGTCTTATGTTCTTAGCCCCTCTGAGGAACTGTCGCAAGAGTGGGTGAGAAAATAAAGGAGGATCCATGTTGAATTCTGCAGAAATGGCTAAGGCATGGATTTTTATGGAAGAAAATGAAAGTCCACTGTTCAGCAGCTCAGCTAGATACTGCAATACCTGAGGCAAGTTCAGTTTTGTAGGGTCCTGGCCTTTTTTCTCATTCCAAGAGCAAAACCGCTTCCATTTTGCGGAGTAAGCTTTTCTAGTAGATGGCCTTCTGGCCTCCAAAATGACATCCTGCACCTCCTTGGAGAGTAGGGTCTGTTGTGGTGTTAAGGAATTTTCCATGAAGCGAGATTGAGTGTTTTCAGCTGACTGTGAAGAGTTTTGTAGCTGTGCTGAGTCAGCAGAAGAGGCAGTAGAGGCAGGGACCAGGGAGGAGTATGTGTTAGGCTCCTCAGGAGTGGGTACCAGTGTTGCCTTGGCCAATCTGGAGCAATCAGTATCATCTTCGGTCTGTCTGCTCTTGCTTTCAAAAGCACCTTGGGCAGAAGAGGCAGAGGTGGGAATGCGTAAACTGTCCATGCTGTCCAACTCAATGAAAGGGCGTCCACTCTCCAGGCCTTTGGATGAAAGGTCCTCGAACAAAACTTTTCCAATTGATGATTCCTGTGGGAGGCAAAAAGATCTATGTCTGGCCTCCCCCATGCTTGGATTAATTCTGCAAACACCTGAGGATGTAACTTCCATTCGTGTGGATCTGTCATATTTCTGCTTAGTTTGTCTGCCAGCGTGTTTTACAATCCTGGCAAGTACTGTGCTTGAAGTTCGATTTGCCATTCCAGAGCCAAGTTCCAAAGAGTCATGGCTAGTCTGCACAAGGGGTATGAATGTGTTCCTCCTTGTTTGTTTATGTACCACATTACTGTGGTGTTGTCTGTTCTTATCAGTAATTGTCCTGGATGCAGGAAGTCCTTGAAAGCTGTAATTGCATCTATTACTGCTAGCATTTCTTTTTGATTGATGTGAAGGTGTTTTTCCTTTTGGGACCATTTGCCCTGAATGCACCTGTCCGTCATGTGCGCACCCCAGGCGTAATCAGAGGCGTCTGTTGTGATGACTTGCTTTGCTTGAGGCTTGCAGAATGGGAGGCCTGTGTTTGCTTGACATGCTTGGGCCTACCATAGAAATTCCTTTTGCAAACATGGAATTATTGGTAGTATTGTTTCCAAACTGTGACTGTGTTGAGACCATAGGTTTTTTAGGTACCATTGACGTTTCCTCATATGCAGCTTTGCACATGGGATTAAAAGAATGCAAGATGCCATGAATCCCAGAGCCTGCAGGATTTTCCTTGCAGTAAGCCTGGTACATTTTGCTAGTATTTTGAAGTACTGAGATAGTTGCCCCTGTTTTTCTGGCGTAAGGTAGGCCATCTGGGTGTTTGTGTCCAAGTTGGCACCCAGGAAAGTTATTTTCTGAGATGGTGTTAGCCTTGATTTCTCTTTGTTGATTGTGTATCTCAGAGAATGCAGTAACCGTGTCACATATGCCAGATGTTCCAGAAGTATGTGCTTGCTGTCCGCTTGGATCAGGCAGTCATCCAAATAAGGGTAAATTTGTATCCCTTGAAGTCTGCAGTAGGCAATCACTGATGCCAGGCACTTTGTGAATACTCTGGGCAGTAGATAAGCCAAAGGGCAATGCAGAGAATTGATAGTGGATTGAACCTGCAAGAAATCTGAGGTATCTTCTGCAGCTTTGTCTGATTGGGACATGCAGGTATGCCTCCTTGAGGTCCAATGTTACCAGCCAAAACTCCTTGCCCAGCATGGGAAGAAGCTGCTGTAATGTGAGCATCTTGAATTTTGGTATGAGTAGAAATGTGTTTAGGATGGATAAGTCCAAAATGGGTCTCCAGTCGGTTCCTTTCCTTGGTACCAGAAAGAGTCTTGAATAAAAACCTTGACCTTGTTCGTGAGTAGGTACCTCTTGAATAGCTCTCATGCTTATGAGCTTTGAAATTTGTAGTTGTGCCTCTGCCCTTTGATTTTGTGGCAGGTTTGGCATGCCTCTCATTTTTGGAAGAGTGTGGAATTGAAATTTGTAGCCTCTGTTTATAATGTCCAGGATCCATTTGTCTGTTGTGACAATATGCCAATTGCTTGCAAACTAATGCTAGCTTTCCTCCCAAAGGTGCTGCCAGCTGAGACATGGTTGGCATGGAAATGAGGGAGTCATTGGGTTTGCTTCATGTATTGTTGTGCACTGTCTTCGCCACCTCTTGGTGCTGGAGTTTGCCATTGTCGGCCTCTATATGATCCTTGTGATTGCCCTCTGCCCCTTGTGCGTCTGTATGTACCTCTTTGGGGCTTGTCAGTGGCTGGAAAGGACCAGTTTTTTGAAGGCCAGTTTCTGCTAAAACGTGGTGGTTGGACCTGTAAAAAAGCTGACAGTTTGCATAGATTTGGCTTTTTCTTGCATTTTCCGTAGTATCGCCTCAGCATTAGTACCAAACAGCACATCCCTTTGTAAAGGAGCATCTAGAAGTTTAGCTTTCACATGATCAGGCAAGTTTTGTTCCCTGAGCCAGGCATGTCTGCGAATGACTGATCCTGTAGCAGCCGCTCTACTTGAGGCCTCTAGGGTATCATAACCACATTGTAAGGTGCGTTTACCCACTTGCTCTGCACTATGCATCATATCCTGTAACTCCTTCAAATCTGGTTGTTCAGGTTGAGACATTTTATTCCTTAATTGTGATAACAGGAACTGTTGATATTTAAGCATATGAAACTGACAATTTAAGGCCCTCATGGCTAGGGTGGCCGAGGTATATACCTTTTTTCCCCACCTTTCTAAAGATCTTTACTCTCTTTCTGCAGGAAGTGGATTCTTGGCAGTGGAGGCCTTCAATCCCTTGGGGCCTTGTGAAATGGTTTCAGGGTCAGCATTATGGCTTTTGAAGAGAAATTGGTGAGAGTTAGGTACTCTGTAGTACCTATCAGGTTTGAGTGGTGCAGGAGGCAGAGAATCCGGGCTAAGGCAAGCCTCTGAATAAACATCATCAAGTATGTCCAAAACAGGAGGTATCGCTAGAGGTCTGTGTTGAGGTAACAAAAGAAATTCCCTAAGTCTTTTCTTGGAATCTGAAAAATCTTGGCCTTCCCAATGGAAGTGTTCCCTCAAAGGGTGCAAGGTTACCCCAAAGGAAAAATCCTCAGGAGGAGATACAGAAGGAATGGACTGCTCTGCATCCGAATCCTCAAAAGGGGAGTAAGAGTGTTCCTCTACATCAGAATGTTCTGATAAAATGGATCCCTGATCAGAAGAGGGAGAATCTTCCTCCACTCTGTGTCTCTTGTCTGGAGGGGGTTGAGAACCCCTGATAAGAGTAATTAAATCCTCAGACATTTTAAGCATCTGTTTTTTAGGCATGGGACCTGGAGATGGGCCCTGAGCAACAGGCCTCTTGGCATGCCTGGCTGCTTTGGATTTAGTAAAGGCCTTAATAGAAAAAGAAGATGAGGGTCTAAAGACACCATGGGTGGAAGTGGACCTGTCCACATTAGTAGGCTCAACATTAGCAAAGGCTTCGGTGGTTGTAGTCTGGGAAAGGGCCGAGGTACCAGCAGTCTCGGGTACAGAGGACACCGCCAAAGGAGTGTCGTCGGTAGTCAGGGAATGCAAAGGCGTCTCGCTGAGAACCGGACCACGTGTAGCCTGTCTTGGCGTGGTGTCGGTGGGGACCGCGGGCCTCGCGTGTCGGTCCTTGTCCTTGCGTTTTTTGGACAAAATGGTAGTCGGAGTATCCGACGACATTTTATAATCAAAGTCTTTACCAAAATAGTGTTGGGCGAACTCTGCCCGACGCTTAATAGTATGTTTATTGAAGGTAGCGCAAAAGCGACAGCCCGAGACGTCGTGGTCTGGGCCTAAACAAGGTATGCAGAGGGAATCGAAATCCTTATGCGGTATTTGCTTCCCACAAGAAATACAATTATTAACTTTTTCTGACATCGGTCTGAGGCAAGAAAAGTTTCCCCAACAGGGTACTTAGCTTTAATGAAGACTTCGGTTTCCAAAATTTCCGTAATTCAGGAGCTGGCCGACCGGCACTTGCGAACTGCTTCTGCTTCGGGCACCGCGCGGCAAAAAAGACTGAAGAACATGGCGTCGGCTGTGTCTTATATACTCCGGCCTCACTGACATCAGGAGAGAAAGTGACAACAACCGACGTCAGACCTAGACTTTGGAATTCGGCCGACCGAGGGATCGCCTGACGGCAAAGAACCCATCTGTGATTACTGCAGCTGTATGCACGATGAACATCTGTCTTTATTCGACCTGTCTTCTATACTCAGGCTTGAGCGTCTGTAATCTTCTCTGTAATAACAGGTTGAACAAATTAACTAACCTTAACAGACTTCTCTAACTGTATCTGAAGTATATTTTAATAATACCAAAACCTTGTGATGCTTTACACAACCACTTAGCCTTGGTTCCCAGGCTTGTTCTTAACTTAATATTCCATTAAGGAACATTCTGTAGCTGGCAAGATTGTATCTTTCTCTTAAGAAAAAACATTCTGTATTCCTGCATTTTCTTCACACTTTATGCTCATCTTTCCTTTCTAATAAACTGTTGACCAGCAAGGTTATCCTTCCTTTCTGCTAAACTGTCTTATGCATAAATGGAACACAATTTCTAGGCCTATTTTACACTTTAGCCTGTCTAATATCCAATAACTACTTTAAAATGGAAGTCCCTGATCTAACAGTTGCCCCTGAGGTCCTTGATGAAAGTCTACAAGGACCTACTTCTGTAGTTACCTTTCTTTGTATTGCTAACTACTGTATACACCTTTATGCTACCTGACTCATAAGCTGAAAATATATTTTTTAATTTGGTAAACCTGCAATTTCAATTTTGACCAGTAGGTGTCACTTGAGCATTTATGACCTCATTGGACTGAAATCTCTTATAACTTCATAGATGTGTACTAAGCTAATGGCACTGGAGCCTTTACAAGCCTAGCCCATAGGATTATCCTGGCATCATGCCACCTGACCTTAGTTCCCAGTGCCTCTGTCAAACAAAGCCACTGCAGTGATCCTTGGGGTGAATTTTCTATTTCCCATCCACTCATCAAGATTTCTTTTGAAGAGGGCCAGTGAGGTGCGCTGCTTGACATGTACGGGAAGTCTATTCCATAGCATGGGCAGTCTGAGTTATGAACCTGTCCCTCCAGCATGTTCTGTTGACTGGGGTTATGTCTCTGGGGCGTGTGGTGCGGAGGGATTGGGATTTCTTTAGATGCAGCATTTCTAACAGAGCTGGGTCAGACATGGCTTTGTAAGTCAAGCAGAGATCACCTCTAAGTAGGCGATATAAGACAGAGAATAGTTGGGAGTTTTTTTTTTAGTCTGTCCATATAGGACAAGTGTTTTAAGGCCTAGGATCCCCTTTGTGAGGTACTTTTGTGGCCTCTTCAGTTGTTGCAGGTGTCTAGTAAGGTACATGCCAAATGGGGCATTGTACTCAATGACTGACCTAATGAGGGAAGAGTAGAGGGAGACAATGACCTCTTTCTTCCTAGCTGCAAAACCCTTAGTAATGAGATGTGCCACACTGAAGGACTTTCTGACCACAGTGGCAACGTGGTGGTCAAAAGAGAGGTTGCTGTCAACCTGTGTTCCCACATCTCTTACAACGCCTTCTATGTTCAGTGTACTACCATCAATGTGGTAATTCAAGGGAACCAGGTTTTTCCCAAGGGGGATAACATTTTTTGGCACTGAGCTAAAGGCCATGGTTCTGACACCAGTCGTTGGTCTCACTAAGTCCTTTCTGTAGGATGTCAATATCACTTGGGGAGTTAATAATAGCTCCCAACTTGCAACTGTCTGCAAACTTTGTCAGGCAGAGTCCCTTTGTGTTGGCCTGGACTTCAGAGAAGTAGATAAACAGGAGAAGACCCAGGACCAAACCCTGTGGGACTCCACTCGTGACTGGTCGGCAGTTTAACTTGAAGTCCGCTACTTTCACACTGTGGGTTCTATCTGTAAGCCAGTTTGCAACCCACCTAGTGATATAGGGGTTGATGCCTAGCTTACTAAGTTTTTCTATGATTCCTGAGTAGGGAATGGTGTCAAAGGCCTTGGCCAGATCAAGGTAGGCTGTATGAACCACCTTACCTTCATCCACAGCTCTGGTGACTGACTCAAAGAAGTTGACCAAGTTGAGCAGGCATGATCTACCCTTCACAAAACTAAACTGTGTAGGACCCAGAGTTTGGAGATTCCCTATATCCTTGTTTATTAGATCCATGATGATGCGTTCCATAGCTTTGCATATCATTCTCGTCAGGCTAATTGGGCAATAGTTCCCGGGGTCTGTAGTTGCTCCTCCTTTCTTAATTAATCATTTGATTTTCATATCATCCAGATTCATAGTCTTTAGAGTCTAAGTTCTGATGTATGAATGATGTATTTAAAACTTGCACATTATTCTGAAATTGAGCGTCTTAATTCTGTGGCTTTTAAAGCGGATTAACCTGTCTTTGGGAATCTTTAAGTTAGACAGTGTACAAACTGTTAACCCTACCTATTTTTCTTTTATATTTCTGTATGCTGTATGGGTAAAGTTACACTGTTTATTACCTTTTTTTTATCTTATGTTTTTTATCTATGATGTGTCTCTTACAGCAAATGAAACCTTTTCCTGCTGTTTATAGATTTACATCTTTAAATATTGTACTGTTTCTTTTTATTGTATAGCCTATCAAGCATGATGGCTATTTTCTGAAGAGTAATTGAAATCTCCACTAAAAAGATAACTTTATAAGTGGTCTTGAAGCATAAATACCATATTCTGTGTTAACCTGTGTCTATAAATTTTCATTTAAATTTGCTCTATAATGCTACTTACCTTTTTTTAACTTATATGAATATGTATAACAGTTTACTAAAACCTAAACTTTCTGTATTTTAAGTCTATACCTTTGCATTGTCTGTTAGTGTTCTTTCAGTGTCTGACTAATGTACAATGATTATGTAAAGTGTACTGTAATTTGTAAATTAATTAACAAATTAAGCCTGCCCTGTTATGCCGTGAGTGCACTGAATAACTATTACTACCTATTCTTCAGATATAAGCCTGTAAAAAAATAATTCTGTCACTTCACCCTTAGCTGATGACTAAATAATGTAATTCTGTTACTTTATTCTTAAACTAATGACTGAATAATGTGAAGTAACAGAGTATTATTTTTATATTTTGAGATATGACTGAAATGTACCAAACTGAACACATAACTGAGTATGAATGTCATATGCTGAATCTTGACTTAAATTTACATTAGTGTATACTGAACATTTAAAACAGATGTGTACATTCTGGAAACTAACTAAACTGATACTAAAAGAATATATTTTGCGAGTGTTAACTAAACACAGATAAAACCATAACTGATAGTCTGAAAACCAAACTATTATTGTCTGAACATGGACTGAAAACTAGTACT
Organism: Protopterus annectens; assembly: GCF_019279795.1. NCBI lineage: Eukaryota > Metazoa > Chordata > Ceratodontiformes > Protopteridae > Protopterus > Protopterus annectens. The sequence goes on from NC_056735.1 coordinate 1,467,916,088, forward strand.
GTTGACAAATTGTCTGAAACATGAGAACATTTTGACAGTGTTAAATGACCACAGGTGAAAAATTAAACATCTGTTTTTCTGTCAGTATTGTCTGAATATAAACTAGCATTATTGTACAATTGTCTGAAAAAGAGAACATTTTGATTATCTGAACACAGACTGAAAACTAGTACTGTTGTACAATTGTCTGAAAACATACATACTTGCTTTTAACTCATAAATTTTAACTTTAAACAAACGTTGAAGAAATAACTGAAGCACACAGTCAACTTCTGCACCACAGCTCTTACCAAATTTTACTTTGCAATTGTCCCAGTCATTGATGAGGTAAAGGAAGACCTGCTTTAATGTCGAAGTGTCCTTTTAAACCTCTTCTTTTTATTTTTTGTGCAATGCTGGGTGACAACTGTTCTTAACTGTATTTAGTATTGGGTCCTTAAAATAACATTTGCATCTTTAACAGCTATAAACTGATAATATTGCTTACTGCCCTGACCGTATTTACATTTTTCTGCATGAAATAAACATTTACAGCTTTAACAACTATAAACTGATAGAAATGCTTACTGTGCTGATTTTATTTACATTTTCTGCATTAAATAAACATATACTGCTAATAAACTCTTGCAAGTATTTAAGCGAAATAACCTCAAATTAAACAAAGTATTAATGTAACACTGTATTTTTGCACCTATATAGAATTAATTTTAACTGTTGCAAACTCTACATTTTTCCCTAGTCACCTTTAGATTTTAACATACTGTTCTGTGAGTGAAACTCCACCCACTGTCTTATAATCTTTTGCTGACGTCATTTAACTTTTCAGTAGTACTGAATGCTGCAAGAATTTATCTTTACTGTTTACAATTTTCTTGGATAAATAGTAAAACTGTCAATGCATTAAATTGATTTTTTTGCCATACAGTCTTATGGCAAATAGTACTATCTTAAATTCAGCTTGCTAGGCTGGGTGTAATCTGATCTGATATGCTTGGCAAACTGCCATCTCCGTACAAAACCTATACAGTCAAACTGATAACATAATGTTACTCTTTTATACAAAGGATCTGAATTTTTAACTGTATTGTCACCTTGACAATATAGTACCGACTTTAAATTTTACATTCTCTAAAATTCCCTAGTTAACCCCTGGCTGCTGTACGCTCCTGGCCCCTGGGGTTTTTAATCCTATCACTCCAGCTGGCCTACGCTCCAACAGGGTTAAGAACCCTCCTTGGCAACAAAGGACCCTTCCCAACTTATCAGCTGTCTCAACACCCTATACGTAATTCCCTGTACTCTTCTACCAAAGGAAGGAAGAAACACTCCAGCTGGCCTATGCTCCAACAGGGTTAAGAACCCTCCTTGGCAACAAAGGACCCTTCCCAACTTAGCTGTCTCAACACCCTATATGTCCTCCCCCTGTACTCTTCTACTAAAGGAAGGAAGAAAGTTTGTGTGGTCCTCAAACTTGTTGTACAGCTTAATTGTATTATGCTTATTCCTCACTTATGTAAGAAAAAGCTTCTCAGCCTGGTCGGCCAGCAGCCATACCCCCCTTTGTAACCTATAGTTTAAAGCTGCCCTGTCTTGAATTTCACTATCTTCTCTAAGTGAACTGAGCGTCCTTTTTCAGCCCTAGACCAGCCTTCCCTGAAATTACTACTATTGTAATACCAGTTCCTGGCATCTAGGTGGCACCCTTACTTGGTCCCTATCTTTCATCTATCCCAAACCCCTGGAAATTCCCCTCTTAACAGACTATTGTCCTCACCTTGTTACTACTGTTCTTTCTCAGACCTCTTGCTTTACTGTACTCTCCCACTATTAGCCTTGAAAATCTGCTTCTCTACTTATTGTCTCTTCAACTTCCTTAACTTACCTCATCAGTCAGCATTCCACTGACTGTTCTGCTACTACACTCACTTGTCTCTTCTTATATACCTAGACCTGTGAATATCGCAACTACTAATCCCAATTACTGCTATATCTCCCTTGTATTACAACTCCATGCTTCCTTTACTCTGCTTTGTTTTCCCTTTCCTATCCTTCCTTGCATTCCTAGCTAACTGACCCCTATCCTCTCTCCCATCCACTCTACTCTAGCCCCTCGCAGTCTTTTTTACCTGTTTTTCCCCTCCCCCCTCCCCTTTCTACCTCATATCCTCTAATCCCATATATACTACCTGCCCTTCCTGGCGCCATCTTTAACTCCCTAGTTATCCCCTGGCTGCTGTGCGCTCCTGGCCCCTGGGTTTTTTAATCCTACGTAAGTACTGTATTTGTGATTGTTACCTTGTTGTTGTTTGTAGAACAGTCGTTACTTATTTTTTGCTCTACTCACACACTCTGCTATGCTATTTTGACTGATTTCTGTTACTGGCTGGCGTTTTTTAAATCTCCACGCTCTGCTGTTACAGCGACAATAGTCTTCCAAGTGGAGCAGTGCTAGGGTAACTTATGATATTCCTGAACGGCCGAATAATTTATTTAATAAACATTGTCTGCATACATACTTCCCTGTGAGGTCCTATAGGTCCCTAGGTCTTGTGCTGTTCCTATAGTCCGCAGTGAATGCTGTGGATACTCGTGAGTGCACTATCAGCAATCACGAGCTTAGCTCTGGCACTGGTCAGTGAGTTATTTTGACTGTCTCTTGCTCTGTGACACTTGTATGCAGTGCCCAGCAACCCTACAAGCCTTCAATGAAACAGACCTTTGAACGCTATTAGCGCTCCTGTTCCTAGAGAGGAACTAGTGAACTATTATTATGTAACTTTAATTCCCTGTACAGGCTTACCCTCACTCGAAACCTATGCATACCAGCCTGTACTCTATGCAACATGAGTAGATAGATACAAGAGTATCCATTACATTTACTCACTACCTGCTCGGTATGCAAGTCTAACAGACGACGCATACACTTTAGCCACACAAGTGTATATAGGGAATAAGAGGAAAAGTTTTTCTAGTTGTAGCCATAATCTAAATTAAACTACATTACTTTTCTATTGCCAGCACAGGCACAACCTCGCTCTGAACCTACTTATACCTGCTTTTTCTTTGCAGGCAACACGAGAAAACACGGAAGCCACACCAAATAAAACTAGTCACTCTTGGTCTCACTTTTACCCTACTCTAGCTATTGCCTATCTACTAACATCCTATGAACAACCACTATACCCCACCCTTCTCTTCACCACCAAACACACTTCTACACCAATAACGGCTATCTCTCAAAACTACATAATCACAGAACAGCTACCTACTAGCTAAATACCACAGGCTATCTCACATTAAATATCTCAAGCTATAAATTAAAAAAACACAACTATTATTACAACCTTCATCACCATATCAACAAAATACACCTCCTCTCCTTCATAGACGGGGACATTCATCCTAACCCTGGCCCAATCAATATCCTTGCCACTAAAGAGAGTAACCCTAATAACTCAGACCGTGACCCTACTAAGCCTGCTAACTCACTCTATATAGCACATCTCAACATACGTAGTATTAACAAAATTGCCCACCTCCACGCCCTCCTAGACGTTCACCTATTTGACATCCTACATCTATCTGAAACATGGCTAAAACTCACAACTAAAGACAATGAAGTCACCCCACCAGGTTACAATATCCTTAGACTAGACCAACCAAAAAGGGAGGCGGGGTAGCAATCCTTTATAAATCGCATTTTCAAGTTACCACTACAAACCTTAGACCCCCTTCTAACAATAATGCTGAAATCCTCATTTCTAAATTCCAGATCAACCCATGTAAATCTATTTACATCATTTGCATCTACCTTCCTCCAGGAAATAAAATTACAATCCTTGAAAATATCCTTAACTGGCTTTTTATCAATCTCCCACAAGAAACCATAGTCCTAGGAGACTAATATCGACTGGAAGTCCTGCAGTACGGAACACCCTACCACCCATATTAACCTATATGGCTTCTCACAAACTATTAACTCCCCAACCAGAATTAATAAACCCAATAACAAAGAAAGTGTATTAGACTGGATTCTTACTAATACTTCTCATCAAACATAACAAGTAGGAACCCTCCCAGACTACCCAAGTGACCACTCACTAACTTATATTATCAGACACAAAACCAACCCATCTTATCCAAACAATTTCAGGAAAATCCACACCAAAAAGCATTTTAACCAAGAACTTTTCCAAGCAGAACTTAGACAGTGTAACTGGTCACCTCTGAAATCCCTCCCACTAAATGAAGCAGTGGAATACTTTTAACTCCACATTCTTAGCCATCCTCGACCATCATACCCCATCTCGATCTGTTAGAAATAAAGCTAAACCTGCCCCTTGGCTCTCAAATGCAACTAGGCAAAAAATCCTTCATAGAAACAAATCCTGGGCAAAATGGCGTACTACAAAAAATCCCACTGACCACCAAACCTTCAGACAACTTAGAAATAATACTAAAACAGCCATCCTCTTAGATAAAAAGAACTTTTATTTCCAACTACAACAAACTTACCAAGAAGCCACAAAAGTTCTGGACTAGCATTAACAAACTACTACACCCAGGTCAATCTTTCACACCCAACTCACAAAGCTCTAACCCTGAGAACCCCACACAAACCCCGGGTACCACTTCTGTGTCACTGTTAGACAGAGGCACAGTAAACTAACCTCGAAAAAGGGCATAGCAAAATAAATTTAAAATGGGCGGCGAAAGCCAAACACACTCTGGCTAGGCTTATAAATGCCCTAGGGCAGAGAGCCTAGTATGAACCTATGAACAAACAGCTAATGCCTTCAATTCTTTCTTTAAAGACGCCATCCAGACTCTTGCTAGTGAACTATCTCCAGTTACCTCAAATCTGCCTACATCTATTACAAGCCCACCTCCATCATTTCAGTTACAACCAGTCTCTACTTCCTTTATTAGCTCCCTTCTCCAGAAACTAAAACCTACTACCCCCTCAGCTGACAAACTTCCAGCAGAACATCTCCAAAAGGTGCTAAAGCCATAGCCTATCCCATTTCCATTCTAATTAACAGAACTATAAGTGAAGGAACTATTCCAGCTATCTGGAAAATTTCTCACATCATCCCACTACACAAAGGTGGGAATTCTAACGACTTTTCTAACTATCGTCCTATAGCTTTACTACCTCCTCTAGCAAAAATAATGGAGAAATGCATCCATAAGCAACTACTTAACCACCTACTCCAAAATAACTTACTTGCCAACTGTCAACATGGATTTAGACCTTTCCACAGTACTACCACTGCCCTGCTGTCCTTCACGGACTTCATTAACAAAAACCGCAACAACAAAATACTCTCCTCTGCAGTCTTTATTGATTTATCGAAGGCTTTCGACATGGTTAATCACCAGCTCCTCTTAAATATACTGAAATCCCTCTCACTTGATGCTCTAGCCATAAACAGGCTTAAATCTTACTTAGACAACAGACAACAGGCTGTGCTATGGGAAAACGATCTATCTACTCACCTCCCTATTTCCCTAGGTATTCCTCAGGGCTATATATTAGGCCCACTTCTATTCTCCATTTTTATTAATGACCTTCACTTAGCAATTCCTGACGCCACCTGTATTCAGTATGCAGACGACTCCACAATAATTTGCTCAGCCTCCTCTCCAACTGAACTACAGTCCCTGACCCAAAAAGCATTTAATATAGTAGAACAATAGTTTTTAAACCACTGCCTTCTCCTAACCCCCCAAAAAACTAAACCTTTACTTTTCACTCCAACCCAAAAATCCACACCAATAAATTTTACACTTGTATCTAATAATGGCACCAACATATCTCCCGACTCAACAACTAAACTTTTAGGAATAACAATAGATAACCTTAGCTTTGATACTCATATAAACAGCACAATAAAAACAGTCAACAAGAAATTGGGGTCCCTTTATAGAATAAAACCCTTTCTTACACCAGTAGCCAGGACTCAATCTCTACCTTACTCTATGCTTCACCTATATACACTAATCTTTCTAAAAATAATCTCAACAAACTGTCAATATCCTATAATAATATTGCTAGATTTGCCACTGTTTCTCCTTTTAGAACTCATCACTGTCTTAATCTTAAGCAACTAGGATGGCTAGAGTTCCTAAACCAGCTACAATTTCACCAGCTTGTCATAGCCCATAGGACCCTGTATCAACGCACCAACACTCCAATACTCTCTTGCCTCATTACACCATATAACAATCTTAAACATTTACGCTCCTCAAACAAACTGCTTATCAATACCAGCAGATCCAACAACTTAGCTGGAGACTCTGTTCTCTAATACTGTTGGAAAGCACTGGAATCTTCTTCCCTTAGAACTCATATCTCTGTCATCTTTGACACTTTTTAAACCGAATCTAAAACTATTTCTCAGTAAACATTGGTTATGCCCCTGTACTAAACCTGACTAACGTTCTCTCTATGCACAAGTTTGAATACTCTGCATCTCTATCGATTTATCCTTAATCAACCAAAGACCATGTTATTGCAATTTAAAATATGTATATATGTATATAGTACTATCTCTTGCACAATACCTTGTACTGTTTTGTGTTATGCTCACTAGGGGTATTGTATCTTTATTAACAACAGCTGTTATACTCTTGGACTGTTGCAACTTCCTATATTGTATTTGTGTATCTGACTTGGAGCTGGTCTCCCCGGCCCTCTACTGAAAATGGACATATATCCAGTTAGACTAGCCCGGTCAACAAATGTAAAATAAAAATAAATAAACTAGCAAACATTATTTTGTCTCTGTCGATATCATTGCTTATTGTTTATGCATTGCAACACTTAATACAAAGCTCTTAACTAAGGGCTGCTATTAAACAAAACAATAACACAAAAAATTAAATTTCCCAATCTGTAACTGTAAACCCTTTATTCTGCAAATTAATTTGACTGTTAGTTCTGATATACCTTACAAGACACAGAGGTATACAGTTACCATTTTTTTTTCTAACTGGTCACACCCAACATGTCTTTCTGAGCACTTCAGCTGTGTCAGATGAACTGAAAATTACTTTATCTTTAACCCATAAACATGCATGTTACTGTCGTAACCAGTTCTTTAAAATCTGTACATCTGCACAAATCTAGTCAATGAAGTCTAAAACAGCATACAACTCTAATTCCATGTTTATACCTAGTACAGAGCTGCTACACTTTGAAGTGTTAGCTGCTGTAATCTTTAACCTTTTAAATCTTGACAAAACTGCATTTGTGTCTTTTAATAAAGATCTGTGTGTAACTGAAGTCGATTTGTCTGTAAACAATGAAATATTACTTTTTAACCTTAAACAATTACAGATTAATACTCTGATCTTTACAGACAGCTATAGAATGCATTATTTTACTTAGCACTAAAGTCTGTTCCACAGTTATACTGAAATTTACTTTATTAAAATCTACACTCTTGAGTCCTTATCTCATTTCAGTGCAAACAGTGCACTTTATTCTAAAAATAAAAAAACTAGATTAAGTAATGTGAACTTGAGACATTGCCTGCATGTTATGTATGTTGACATTGTATGTTTAATACTGCAACATAATTCTGTATTTTGAATCACATGTATTACTTTCTGAACATCTGCATGTGAAACTATATTAAAACTGAAATCATTATGTTGAACTGTATGTGCTGAAGCATTTATGTTTAGGTTTGAGACCATACCGACAGAAACTGACTCATTAGCTTGCTTCTGTGATTTAACCCTTTTATGTTTAGACATATTTAACATTCTTGAACTAATAATCAACTCTAAGAGAACATTTTTTAAATTAAACCAAAGATTTACTGATGTTTTAACTGTAGCAGTATTACTTGATATGTTTATACAACAGGCATAGAAATGCCTTACTGATAAATTTAAACTTTTTTGAGCTAACTAAAAGGTGCATATAAAGTCTTACATAACTTTATGGTCCTAGAAGAATGTGTGCCATTGTCTGTAGCTTATTAATCTTTTTCTTGCTTTTTGGCTGTGTGACGTCACACTGGAAACTTGAAGGTTTGTGGATATATCTGTTAATTGGATAATGTCTATTACGTTCTGAAGGAACACTGCTTTGATTTAATACTGGTCTGCTGAAGCTGTTTGAGGCTTTTCTGAAGTAAACACTGGTGCTGTGCACTTTGGTTAACAGCTGCATTTACTATATGTGGAGGTCGTCTGCTGTGTCTTGTTTCCTGCATGAAGTAGTGCTGTCTTAGTGAAAAGTCTTTTCTGTAATGAAGAAAGTACAGTTGTGTACACTTACCATAAATGTAGACGTTAGAGTGTATTCACTGTTGCAGTCATTACATTTGGGTTATCCTGCTGGCAGGTTGCCCTCAGCCGGCCTGAATTCCAAAGTCTTGGGTCCTGCGTCAACTGCTGTCGCCCCTTCCCTGACGTCAGGTCGTCAGGGGTATAAAAGAAGCAGCAAACGCCATTTTTTTCAGTTTTTCTTGCCCCAGTTGTCAGGTGCCCCCAAAAAGGGTAGTCAAACTTATATATATATCTATATTTAAATTCACCAATATAAATTTTATCTTCATCTATAAGCAAATACACCACATAGGTTGTATTAATCAGAGAAGGAAAGATAAGATCCAAAGAAGAAAGGGGGAAAGATGTGTGGGTAACCCGGACTGCTACAGTGAATACACTCTAACATCTACATTTATGGTAAGTGTACACAACTGTAATATGTTCTTCGTGTTTCACTGTTGCAGTTATTCATTTGGGTCGAGTCCCAAAGTAGAGTGGTAGATGATAATGCTTTGTAAAAGGTGTGCACTGAACTCCAAGTAGCCGCCTCTAAAATGTCCCTGGTTGGAACTCCCCTCAGAAAGGCTGCTGAAGTGGCTGCCGCTCTGGTGGAATGTGGCTTAATGCCCTTAGGCACTGGCTTGCCATGGTGTAAGAAGCAGAAACGAAACGAATGCAGTGGCCTAACCACTTAGAAATAGTCTGGTCTGAGATGGCCTTTCCTTGTGACCCTGCAGCATATGCCAGTAGTAATTGCTCTGTTTTCCTGAAAGGCTTGGTTCTGTCCAAGTAGAATCTAAGCAGTCTGTGTATGTCCAAAGAATGCAGAATTTTCTCCCCCTTGTTCTGTGGTTTTGGGTAAAAAGTTGGCAGATGAATAGTTTGGTTTAGAGCCACCGCTGGATACCACTTTAGGCATAAATGTTGGATTTGTCCTCAGGGAGACCCTGTCTGGATGAAATATGATAAAAGGTTCCACGGCCATGAGCGCCTGTAGCTCTGAAACTCGTCTTGCTGAAGTAATAGCTAGGAGCAAAGCTGTTTTCCAAGATAAAATCTTTATATGAGCAGTAGCAGCTGGCTCAAAAGGAGGCAGGGTGAGCTTTTCCAAAACATAGTTGAGGTCCCATGCAGGTATTGGTAATTTCCGTGGAGGCCTTAATTTTTTGGCCCCTCTGAGGTACTGTTTTAATATAGGATGAGAAAAAATTGGTGGCTCTGTATTGTAATGAGCCGAAATGGCAGAGGCATGAATTTTAATTGATGAAAACGATAGTCCTTTGTCCAGCATCTCAGTTCAGTATTGCAAAATCTGAGGAATGTTTGGGACAGTTGTATCAGTTCCTTGTGCCTGGTTCCAAGCACAGAATCTCTTCCATTTTCCAGCATAAGACTTTCTAGTACTAGGCCTCCTGGCTTCCAGAATGACATCCATCACAGCTTTACTGAGAGGTGTTTTTGGTGTGACTACATTATCTGCCATGCTGCCAAGTTTAATGTCCTGAGTTGACTGTGCAGGATCTGATTGTTCTGCTGGGTCAGTAGAAGAGGTATTTGAGGTAAAGTCCAAGCTGGGTATAATGACAAGTTCCTTAGGATTAGATACCAGTACTAGCGTGGCCAGTCTGGGGCAATCAGTATCATCTCCGGCTTCTCCTGTCTGACCTTTAGGAGTACCTTGGGGAGGAGAGGCAGTGGGGGAAAGGCATATGCTGAAAGAGAGGGCGTCCACTTTCCATGCTTGTCTGTGATAAGTCCTTGTGCAGAATCTTTTTAGTTGACAATTGTGAGGGGAGGCAGAAAGATCTATGTCCGGGCATCCCCATTTCCTTGTTATCATGTTGAAGACTAGCGGATCCAGTTTCCACTCATTGGGATCCAAGAGGTTTCTGCTTATTTCGTCTGCCAGAATATTTTCCTTTCCTGGCAAGAATTGTGCCTGCAGATGTACTTGGTAAGTCAAAGCGGTGTCCCACAAGGTCATGCCTAGTCTGCAAAGGGGGTAAGAATGTGTGCCCCCCCCTGCTTGTTTATATACCACATGACTGTGGTGTTGTCTGTCTATCAGTATTTGCCCTGGATGACGTAGGTCCTTAAAGGCTATTAGGGCATTTTGAACAGCTAGCATCTCTTTTTGATTGATATGTAGATGCATTTGGTTTGAGGACCATGTTCCCTGAATGCCTCTTCCTGCCATGTGGGCCCCCCAGGCATAATCTGATGCATCCATTGTTAGTGTCTGCCTGGCTGGGGGTAATGTGAATGGCTGTCCCTTGTTCTGGTGACAAGCCTTTGCCCACCATCAAAACTCCTGTTGCAGGCAGGGAATGAGAGTAATGACTGTTTCCAGGCTTTTTCCAGGCTGTGGCAATGTTGAATCCAAACACTTTTTAGGTACCATTGAAGTTTCCTCATATGCAGTCTTGCATATGGAATTAGTAGGATGCAGGATGCCATGAAGCCCAGAGCCTGCAGAATTTTTCTTGCAGATAATTGGGCTTTTGTTGCCAAAGGTTTGAAAAAGATAGTCACTTGCCTTTGTCTGGCGTGCGATAAGCCATCTGGGCAGTTGTATTTAAGCTTGCACCCAGGAATATTATCTCTTGAGAGGGTACTAGTTTTGATTTCTTTTTGCTGACTGTGTACCCTAGACATGTTATAAGTCTTTTCACAAATGTCAGATGCTGAAGAAGAATGTCTTTGTTCTCTGCTTGAATGAGACAGTCGTCCAAGTAAGGATAAATTTGTATTCCTCTTTGTCTGCATAATGCAATTACAGGTGCCAGGCACTTTGTAAAGACCCTGGGCACAGTAGATAAGCCAAAGGGCAGTGCAGAGAATTGGTAATGCATTGAACCAGCCTTGAATCTGAGGTACCTTCTGCATGATTGTCTGATTGGAACATGCAGGTATGCCTCTTTTAGATCTAAAGTCACAAGCCAAGCATTCTTGCCCAGCATGGGCAGAAGCTGCTGCAAGGTTAACATTTTGAATTTTGGAATATCCATGAATGTGATCAAAATAGATAGGTCCAGTATTGGCCTCCAGGCCTTGCCCTTTCTGGGTACCAAGAACAGTCTTGAATAGAATCCTTGTCCCTGCTCTTGCTCTGGTACTTGTTGAATGGATCCCATGTCCATAAGGGATGAGACTTGCTTTTGTGCCTCTGCCCATTGATTTCTTGGCAGATCTGGCCAGCCGTTTGCCTTTGGCAGAGTATGGAAATGGAACTTGTAGCCCTATGACTCTATATTTAGAACCCACTTGTCCTGGGTTATAATGTGCCAATTTTGAGAAAAAAGTGCTAATTTCCCCCCTAAGGGTGCTGCCAGTAGATAAGTGCTTGGTGCAGGAAGGGGGAAGTCATTGGGATTGTTTCCAGTATGTTTGTGCTCTGTCTTCTCCAACTTTGGAGGTAGAAGCACCCCACTGCTTTGACCTGTATGAGCCCTGCGGCTGGGATCTGCCCCTAGGGCATCTGGACCTGCCCCTTTGAGGTCTGTCTGATACAGGAAAGGACCAATTTTTTGTAGGCCAGTGTCTACTAAACCTAGGTGACTGTACTTGTAAAATATCTTTAACAGTTTGCATAGATTTAGCTTTTCTTTAACACTTCTTCTGCCTTAACACCAAACAAAGTATCATGCTGTAAAGGTGCATCTAGTAATTTTACTTTAACATGATCTGGTAGAATTTGTTCCTTTAACCGAGCATGCCTCCTGATTACCGAACCCGTAACTGCAGCCCTGCAGGTTGCCTCCAAAGAATCAAAACCACATTGCAAAGTATGCTTTCCAACTTGTTTTCTGCACATTCACAGTTTAACAACATTTTCTGTTTAAGTAATCCCATTACATGTTGCTGATATTTGAGCATATGAAACTGACAGTTTAAGGCCCTAACAGCCAAAGTTGCAGATGTGTAAACCTTTTTACCCCATCAATCCAGTGACTTTGAATCTTTGTCAGAGGGGTTTGGGTATTTTGCAGTGGAAGCCTCAACTCCCTTTGGACCCTGTGAAATAGTTTCTGGGTCAGCAGCAGGGTTTTTAAAAAGAAATTTGTGGGAGTCAAGAACCATGTAATATCTGTCAGGCTTAGCAGGAGCTGGGGGTAAGGAGTCAGGGGTCAGACTAGACTCCGAAAACACATCATCTACAATGTTTAACACAGGTGGAATGGCTAGAGACCTGTGCTGAGGAAGTAAAAGAAAATCCCTGAGCCTCTTTTTAGATTCTGAAAAATCTTGGCTCTCCCAGTGGAAATGCTCCCTCATGGTATGCAAGGTTTCCCCAAAAGAATAGTCCTCAGGAGGGGATGCGGAAGGAATAGATTCTTTGGCATCAGAATCCTCATAGGGGGGGAAGACAACATTCCTGATCAGAAGAGGAATCAGAAGAAATAAGAGACCGGATCTGAAGATTCATAGTCAGTCTCTTGCCTAGGCCTCTTATCAGGAGGGGGATGGGAACCCCTGATCAAGGTAATTAAGTCTTCGGCCATTTTGAGCATTTGTTTTTTGGGCATAGGGGCCTATTCACGTGGCTCGGGAGCTTGCGTCCTTGCTTTAGAAGGTGCTGTAGTCTTTGCCTTTGAAGCTGAAGTTGTTTTAATGTGAATATGTTTATGTCTGAATACACCCTCAGAAGCCGGTGCCTGCTCAGCGGCTTCGGACCCATCTGATGGATTAGCGTCCGAGGCTCCAATACCTTGAGTATCCAGCGGCCTAGCCAACTCCACGTGGGAGTCTGTAGCGGCCTGCGACTCTAAAGTAGCGAGGGTCAGGGGCTGCGAAAGCGCCTCACTGAGAACCAGCGACTAGCTTAGGAGACGCTTCGTCGTCGGTTTTGGGCCTTGGTTGTTTATCTTTTTCCTTTTCTTTGCATTTTTTTGTGAACTCCAATAGTCGGATGGCTATCCAACAACATTTCAGGGTAATTAAACCGGCGTCCAAAATAGTTTAAAGCAAAATGATACCGACGCTTAATAGTGCGTTGGTTAAACCTAGCACAAAACCGACAACCAGAAACGTTGTGATCAGGGCCTAGGCAAGGAATACAGTAAGAATGAAAGTCCTTATGAGGTATTTGCTTTCCACAAGAAATACAATTATTAACTTTTTCTCACATTGGTCTGGAGCAAGAAAAAAGTTTCCCCAACGGGGTACTTAGCTTTATTGAAGACTTCGGACCTGAAATTCAAACACGAAAATCTCAGGAGTCGGCCGACCGGCACTTGCAAACTAATACTGCTTCAGGCACTGCGTGGCAAGAAAGACAGAAGAAAATAGCATCGGCTGCTTCTTTTATATCCCTGACATCAGGGAAGGTGCAACAAGCTGACACAGGACCCAAGACTTTGGAATTCAGGCTGTTGGAATTCAGGCTGGCTGAGGGCAACCTGCCAGCAGGATAACCCAAATATAATGACTGCAACAGTGAAACATGAAAAACATCTGTAGTGCCGTAATTTCTGGCTTATTCTGTAGGGAGTTGACAGTCTGTAGTTATGGAAAAAACACTGGTATACTGCTGAAAAGTCTGTTATAAACATTTGCTGTTACTATAAACTGTTAATGAAACCTTGAAGTTAAGCTGGCTATTGCAGTAAAACTGTACTTGAAAGGGTTACTTACTGCAGCTGTCTCTGTTGAAGTTTTGCTGATAAGCCTGCCTGAAATAATTGCCATGTAGTCTGACTGCTGATGCAAGGTTCTATGGGGTTTTTGGAGTTTTCCCATCATAGTGTCTCGCACTGAAAGAATTGAGAAGACTGTACTGTATTGTAATTAGCTGGAAACACTGAGATGAGACTGAGCTGAAAGTCTTTATCTGATACTTACCCAAACTTGTGCTGAACAGGTGTCAATCTCTCCTTTATGGGGACAAGTCTTGTGTAATTTTCAAATGAATTCTCCAAACACTGTAGTTCATTCAATAAGGCTTTATTAGATGTTCACAATATCAGAATACTGTCTTCATTAACAGTGCTGATAAATAACAGTGCTGCTAAATATATTCAAAGTTTCTGCACAGATCTTCTGATTGTCCTGAATAATGTAAATGGAAACAGACTTTATTTGACCTGTCTTCTACACTCAGGCTCGAGTGTCTGCAGTCTTCTCTGTAATAACAGGTCGAACAAACAAACTAACCTTAACTGACTTCCCTAACTGTATCTGAAGTATTTTTTTAATAATGCCAAAACCCTGTGATCCATTACACGCCCTCTTAGCCTTGGTTACTTAGGTTTCTAGGCTTGTTCTTAATTTAATACTCCATTAAAGAACATTCAGTAGCTGACAAGATTGTATCCCTTGAGAAAAGAACATTCTGTATTCCTGTATTTTCTGTACACTTTATGCTCATCTTTCCTTTCTAATAAACTGTTGACCAGCAAGGTTATCCTTTCTTTCTTAACTTTTATGCATAAATGAACACAATTTGTAGGCCTATTTTACCCTTTAGCCTGTCTAATGTCTAATAACTACTTTAAAATGGAAGTCCCTTATCTAACACACATGGGCTGGCATCAACACAGAGCAGTCCTCAGGGTTATCATCTACCTCAAGAGAGACGTCTGGCAGAGGTTGGACAACTGCAGTATCAGACCTTGACCTGTAAGCCTTTTTCTCAAGAGCTGGCTGTACCTCAAGGTAGGAAGATTCAACCATGGTACCCTGATCCAACAACTTGGGATGATGGTTCTCAAGATAAATCGGAGGAGAAGACTATGATGAGTCTTCAACACAAACACCTAACAAATGGCTCTGAATTTGACTGTGATAAGTGCCTAGATAAAAAAAAACACATGCTCTGATGATCTTTATGGGGAATCTGCCTCCCAAACACTGATATTTCCTTTTTATGGATGCCTAGATCTCTCAAAATGCACTGCAAAGAAAAAAAAAAACATTGGGGTACTTACTTATCTGTAAACGGCCAAGTACAACCAGCAAAGTGAAGTCCATTCATATCAATGCACAATTTTGGCATCCGGACTGGCAGCAAAGTTGTTCCAAGTATGAAGCATCCGTACATAATCTTTATGCCCTATGCTGATTCGGGGAGCACACGTTTGATGCATGGCTCCAATATGAATTAAAGGCTTTAGTATACCGGCAGTCATACATGAGACTAGCCTTGGCAGAAGGTTCCAATCGGTTATGAATACTGGAACAGTGATGTGGAAGGACATCTCAAAGTTTTTTCTCATCCAATGACCAACTTTTGAAACATCATGCTGTAGAAGCTTTCCTAAAGCCACATTTATCTCTCAGACATCTAACACAAACTCAGGCAAATACTGAACCATTCACTGCAATCTTAAAACATCTCTCCTCCAGTTATTTTTTTATAAACACAACTTTTCATGTTCTCAGCATCTGATTTCTGACCTCAGACAAAGAACGTGACGAATTAGTATATTCAATAATCTATCTTCAAGGCAATTCCAGCCACAGGTCTCAGAAATGCTTCTTGATACATATATACTTGCCATCACACTCCAATCACTTGAGCCACAAAAGACCTTCACACTCACTACAGTGACAGTATCTAAAATTAAAAAAAATATATACTCATCCTTAACACAACGACGACTGCCCCTGACCAAAACCTAACTGAATTCCTCAAACTCACTGCAGATAGCCTTGCATATCCTGCCTCAATTCTAATAAATCACTCTGTCCAAGAAAAATATGTCCTCAGCTTATGGAAAAACATCCTACACAATACCAATCCATAAAGAAAGCTCATCAACCGAACTCACAAACTACATCGGCATTTTCTCACTCTCAGCCAAAATCTAGGAAAAATGTATACATTCTCAACTTACTATACAGATTACTTCTCATAATAACCTCCTCTAAATTTCACAGCATGGTTTCAGACCCAAGCATAGTAAAACCACTGCCTTTATACAGTTCACAGATATAATACATCAGAATAGAAATTCAAGTCTTACATCCTCATCTCTATATCCGGATCAATGCAAAGCATTCATCATAGTCTCATTAAATTTCATCTGAAAACCTGAGATTATGTGCTCAGGTGCATCTCCTCAGTACTGTAAGCAGTAGCAGTGGCCCTAGCCACAGTATCTGTGCCATCATACTCACTCTTTAAGGCATGTTTAGACATTTAGGAAATGTTAGAAACAAAGAAATTTAGATACAACACAATAGTCTAGGCAAGTGTGGTAGACAATTTTCTCAAACTCTCTATACAAAAAAAAAAAAAAAAAAAAAAAAAAAACAAGCTTCCACATACAAGTCTGACAGTTACATCAAAGTGAATTAGGAAAATATTCTCTTATCAAATCTATACAGTACCTTCCCTTCCTTGTCCACAGGGGAAGGAATGAATTGCACCAAGAGCCTGTTCCCAGCTGGTGACATTAATATGGCTGCAGGATGGCACCCGAGGTGCCAACACAAATGCTTGCTAGTTTGAGAAACAAAAAAAAACAAAAAAAAAGGAATATTTGGAGTATCATGATTGTTACAGGCAGCACTACATACATCTTCTGAGGTTAGCACTATCAGAGCAATGGGAGTAGAATGAAGCATACCTATTGTGTAACATATCACAGTATCTCCTCAGTACAACAACAGCATCCATTTGTTCCCACAAAAAAGTACAGTTGTGTACACTTACCATAAATGTAGATGTTAAGAGTGTATTCACTGTTGCAGTCATAACATTTGGGTTATCTGCTTGCAGTAGCCCTCAGTCGGCCTGATTAACAAAGTCTTGGGTCTAGCTTCGGTTGCTGTCCCTTCTTCCATGATGTCAGGTCGTCAGGGGTATAAAACATGCAGCAGACGCCATTACATAATTTTTTTGCCCCAGATGTGAGGTGCTCCCCTAATGGGAAGCAATTAAATCTATAAATATACAAGCGTCTGAAAGCAAGGAAACCAAAGAACAAGGCAGAAGCCCTCACAGTCCTAAACGCAATTTATTAAAACAGAAAATCACAGCGTTTTCGCCACACACATATGGTGGCTTCTTCAGAGGATACAAAGGCAACCAAACACAAGCAGTTAAATACTGAAAGTTAATTGAAGTCAACTGCTATCAATTAACCACAAATTATGCAAAAAGATGCCTGCATTAAACTGAAGGAGTAAAATGCAAAAAGCCTCAGGCATAGTTTAAATACATGCTAAACTGTTGATGTAGTTAAAAGACTGTGACAATACAAAAAGACACAATATTTTGACACAGTCAAACCCAAATAAAATTCAGTATATTTCCTAAGAAATAAAAATACACAAGAAAAAAGTGTCACAAAATTATATGTACATTTAAAAAGCAAAATGCTAAATAGTCATTCCCAAGTATACATTATTTTAAAAAGGGGAACGACATAATAAAACAAATGAGTAACTTTTTACTAAAAGTTAATATAAATTCCAAAGATGTAGACAACCCACATCTAAAGTGTGACCTTAAAATTAAGTAAAAGTACTAAGTGTAAATATAACAACCTAAGCCAAACCTTGCTAGGTCAAATACCAACAAAAAGGTAGGAAACAGTGCCACCAAGTGGCTTGACACTGTACCCACACATAGTGGGCTAATGCAAAAAGGACTAAATCAAAAGTGTCAAGGCAAATGTGATTCTTAAAGTAAAAAGGGAACAACTATCTCATATACGATTTTAATTTGAGATAAGGTGCAATATTACAGCTTTCATTCAACCCGAGGGTAGAAAGCGTTAAGCAGTTGCCAAAGCAATTCATTTGTCTCAAGTAAAGAGCACTAGGTCCACCACGAGGATGAACAGGAGGTGGTCAATCCCCATGAAAGAGAAAGCATGCCCAGGAAAAGAACAGATATGCTTGGCAAGGGCATTATCAAGTCTCTTATTCCTGATGGCATATAAGTGCTGATACAATCTGTCTTTAAGCCTTCTGTCCGTCTTTCCGACGTAGAATGCTGGACAGCATGTGCAAAAGCAATATAAACTACTGTTTTCGTATCACAGGAAATACGATGATGTATAAAATATTTCCTTCCTTCAATGCAAAACTACTACCTGTTTTAATATGTGAGCAGAAGTTACAGAAGCCGCAGGCAAAGAACCATTAATTCTAGCACTACAAGTGCCATAAGGAGTCTGTAACAATTCTTTGATGTTTCTACCTCTTCTAAACACTACAACAGGTCTATCACCTAACTTCTCACCTACAGGTGCATTACTGGTGATAAAAAACCAGTTTTTAAACAAAATGTTCTGTATTGCATACGAGTTCACCCCAAATGTGGAAATGAAACTACAAGTAGAGGCCCTATGAGAGGCAGGTTCAATAGGAGACGTGGCATCGGAAAAGTTGCCAGAAGCACTAGATCTACGAACCGCCACAGTGCAAGGCGACTCTTCTTGAAGCAAGAGAGGTCTGTAAAACCCACTATTTATTTTATTCAAGACCTCTTCTATTAGTTCAGACAAAAGAGTAGCTGGATAGCCACGGTTGACAAAGAGGTTTGTCAAAAATTGACATTCAACGTTAAAGTCTGACAATTGACTACAAATTCTCACGGCCCTCACAAGCTGCCCTTTGACTATTGCTTTTCTAAGTTTAAAGGGGTGAGAACTGGTATAATGAAGGAAGGAATTCACGTATGTATCTTTCCTATAAATTGTGGAAATTAACCTTCCTGTAATACCGTCCCTAGTCAGTTTTACATCAAGGTAATTCATACTAACACCATCAAACTGGAAAGTGAATTTAAGAAACGGTGTTGTACTATTGATGTAATCGACAAAACTCTGTGCTGTTAAATGATCACCCCTAAAAAGAATATAAAAAATATATAAAAAAATATAAATAAATAAATAAATAAATAAATAAATAAATATAAAAAAATATATAAAAATATAAAAAAAATATATAGACATTTTCCACGCCAAGACCCCTGTCATGTTTGGAATCCCCAAGATTCACAAAAACCTTGGGGATCCACCTATGAGGGCACTGATAGATGGTAGGCTTTCCCTCACCTACCCTTGTTCAAAATTCGTGGATACTTTACTGAACCAGTATGTTGACAGTGTACCTACTATTTGTAAAGACTCATGGTCTTTCCTTCTGACCTAAATGGGCTTGAGTTGGATATGGATGTTAACTTTTTGACCATAGACGTGGTCGATCTTTATACATCCATACCACACCAGGAGGCCATTGAGTGGATTGACTTGCTTTTGCGTGAGCTTCAGGCTCCTATTAATGTCATTAATAATGTTACTGAGTTGCTTAACATCATTTTGTCATCAAATTATTTCCTGTTTGAAAAGACATTTACATTCAAAGAGGGTTGCCATGGGCTCCCCATGTGGGCAGCCGTAGCCAACCTTTTATGTCCTATTGGGAAAGAAATTTTGTTTTAAACAACTCAGAGTGGAATGGTAAACTTTTCTACTATACTCGTACCTTGATGACATTTTTATTCTTTTTAGGGTGATCATTTAACAGCACAGAGTTTTGTCGACAACATCAATAGTACACCACCGCTTCTTAAATTCACTTTCCAGTTTGATGGTGTTAGTATGAATTACCTTGATGTAAAACTGACTAGGGACGGTATTACAGGAAGGTTAATTTCCACAATTTATAGGAAAGATACATACGTGAATTCCTTCCTTCATTATACCAGTTCTCACCCCTTTAAACTTAGAAAAGCAACAGTCAAAGGGCAGCTTGTGAGGGCCGTGAGAATTTGTAGTCAATTGTCAGACTTTAACGTTGAATGTCAATTTTTGACAAACCTCTTTGTCAACCGTGGCTATCCAGCTACTCTTGTGTCTGAACTAATAGAAGAGGTCTTGAATAAAAGAAATAGTGGGTTTTACAGACCTCTCTTGCTTCAAGAAGAGTCGCCTTGCACTGTGGCGGTTCAGAGATCTAGTGCTTCTGGCAACTTTTCCGATGCCACGCCTCCTATTGAACCTGCCTCTCATAGGGCCTCTACTTGTAGTTTCATTTCCACATTTGGGGTGAACTCGATGCAATACAGAACATTTTGTTTAAAACTGGTTTTTATCACCAGTAATGCACCTGTAGGTGAGAAGTTAGGTGATAGACCTGTTGTAGTGTTTAGAAGAGGTAGAAACATCAAAGAATTGTTACAGACTCCTTATGGCACTTGTAGTGCTAGAATTAATGGTTCTTTTGCCTGCGGCTTCTGTAACTTCTGCTCACATATTAAAACAGGTAGTAGTTTTTGCATTGAAGGGAGGAAATATTTTATACATCATCGTATTTCCTGTGATACGAAAACAGTAGTTTATATTGCTTTTTGCACATGCTGTCCAGCATTCTACGTCGGAAAGACGGACAGAAGGCTTAAAGACAGATTGTATCAGCACTTATATGCCATCAGGAATAAGAGACTTGATAATGCCCTTGCCAAGCATATCTGTTCTTTTCCTGGGCATGCTTTCTCTTTCATGGGGATTGACCACCTCCCTGTTCATCCTCGTGGTGGACCTAATGCTCTTTTACTTGAGACAAATGAATTGCTTTGGCAACTTAAGCTTAACGCTTTCTACCCTCCGGGGTTGAATGAAAGCTGTAATATTGCACCTTATCTCAAATTAAAATCGTATATGAGATAGTTGTTCCCTTTTACTTTAAGAATCACATTTGCCTTGACATTTTTGATTTAGTCCTTTTTGCATTAGCCCACTATGTGTGGGTACAGTGTCAAGCCACTTGGTGGCACTGTTTCCTACCCTTTCTGTTGGTATTTGACCTAGCAAGGTTTGGCTTAGGTTGTTATATTTACACTTAGTACTTTTACTTAATTTTAAGGTCACACTTTAGATGTGGGTTGTCTACATCTTTGGAATTTATATTAACTTTTAGTAAAAAGTTACTCATTTGTTTTATTATGTCGTTCCCCTTTTTAAAATAATGTATACTTGGGAATGACTATTTAGCATTTTGCTTTTTAAATGTACATATAATTTTGTGACACTTTTTTCTTGTGTATTTTTATTTCTTAGGAAATATACTGAATTTTATTTGGGTTTGACTGTGTCAAAATATTGTGTCTTTTTGTATTGTCACAGTCTTTTAACTACATCAACAGTGGAGCATGTATTTAAACTATGCCTGAGGCTTTTTGCATTTTACTCCTTCAGTTTAATGCAGGCATCTTTTTGCATAATTTGTGGTTAATTGATAGCAGTTGACTTCAATTAACTTTCAGTATTTAACTGCTTGTGTTTGGTTGCCTTTGTATCCTCTGAAGAAGCCACCATATGTGTGTGGCGAAAACGCTGTGATTTTCTGTTTTAATAAATTGCGTTTAGGACTGTGAGGGCTTCTGCCTTGTTCTTTGGTTTCCTTGCTTTCAGACGTTTGTGGATTTTTTCAAGTGTTTATAAATATACAAGGATATACCTCCAAAAAAAAAGCAAATACACCAAAAAGCTTTTGAGCATAGTAAAGGAGAGTAGAGGTATAACCAAAAAAGGTAAGGGGGTTGGAGGGAGAGTAACCAGGACTGCAACAGTGAATACACTCGAACATCTACATTTATGATAAGTGTACACAACTGTACTATGTTCTTCATGTTTCACTGTTGCAGTCATCACATTTGGGTAGATTCCCATAGCTAAGGAAGGGAGGAGGAATTTAGATAGCATTAGGACCGGCTATAAGGCCCTACAAGACTGCAGTGGCAAAGCCAGCTCTGGATTTAGAGAAAAATGGCAGATGGTAATGCTTGGTGAAAGTATGTACAGAACTCCAGGTAGCAGCTTCTAGGATGTCCCTGGTAGGGACGCCTCTGAGAAAGGCTGTAGAGGTAGATGCAGCCCTGGTTGAGTGGGGTCTAATCCCCTGTGGGATAGGTTTTCCATGGTGCTTGTAACAGAAATGAATGCAATGGCCTATCCATTTGGAAATGGTTTGCTTTGAAATAGCCTTCCCCTCTGCCCCTGCAGCAAATGCCACCAGCAGTTGTTCAGATTTCCTTTGAGGTTTAGTCCTGTCCAAGTTGACTCTAAGTTGTCTGTGCACATCTAAGGAGTGCAGAATCCATTCCCCTTTGTTCTGTGGATTAGGAAAGAAGGTTGGCAAATGAATGGACTGATTAAGGGCCACACTGGATACCACCTTGGACATGGAGGGATTGGTCCTGAGGGACACCCTGTCCGCATAAAAGATGATGAAAGGCTCCAATGCCATAAGGGCCTGTAATTCAGATACCCTTCTTGCTGAAAGGATTGCTAAAAGGAAAGCGGTTTTCCAAGAAAGGAATTTTAAGTCTGCAGTAGCAGCTGGCTCGAAAGGAGGAAGAGTGAGTTTCGCCAATACAAAGTTAAGGCCCCAGGCTGGAGTTGGAGCTGTCCTGAGTGGTCGTAAACTTTGGGCTCCTCTGAGGAATTGCTTGAGCAGTGGATGAGAGAAGAGAGGAGGTTCTGTGTTATGAGCTGAAATGGCTGAGGTATGAATTTTGATGGAGGAGAAAGACAGGCCCTTGTGAAGCATCTCAGTTAAGTATTGTAAAATCTGAGGTAAATTGGACACTGTTGTGCTCATCCCTTGACACTGGTTCCAGGCACAGAATCTTTTCCATTTTTCAGCATAAGATTTTCTAGTACTAGGCCTCCTTGCTTCTAAAATAATATCCATCACTGGTTTACTCAGAGATGGTAAAGGAGAGATTAGGTAATTAGCTAGGCTGCTAGGTTCAGTGTTTGAAGCTGAGAGTGGAGAATCTGGTTCTCCTGCTGAGAAAATAGGGTAGGAGTTTGAGGCAGGTGCCATGGGGCCAACAGTGACACACTGCACAAGTGGGGGTACCAGTGTTGGCATGGCCAGTCTGGTGCAATCAGAATCGTCCTTGGTTTGTCTTCTTTGATCTTTAGTAGTACTTTGGAGTGCAGAAGCAGAGGAGGGAAGGCATAAACTGATAGGTTTTTCCAGCTGAATGACACAGCATCCACTTTCTAAGCTTGTTTGTGGGGAGTCCTCCTGCAAAATTTGTCCAATTGATAGTTCTGGGGGGAGGCAAACAAATCTATATCTAGGCTCCCCATTTGCTTGTCAACAAGTTGAAAATCCTTGGTTCCAGTTTCCACTCATGTGGGTCCATGAGGTTTCTGCTTAGTTCGTCTTCCAGTGTATTTAGTTTTCCTGGCAGGAATTGAGCTTGTAGATGCACTTGGTAGCTCAGGGCTGTGTTCCACAATGTCATGGCTAGTCTGCAGAGGAGGTAAGAATGTGTAACCCCCCCCCCGCTTGTTTATGTACCACATAACAGTGGTGTTGTCCGTCTTTACCATTAATTGTCCTGGAAAAATGTGGTCCTTGGAGGCTGTCAGAGCATTTTGTACAGCTAACATTTCTTTCTGATTGATATGCAGGTGCATTTGATTTAGGTTCCATTTGCCCTGAATGCACTTCCCTGCCAGGTGAGCTCCCCCATGCATAGTCTAATGCGTCTGTTGTTAAGGGTTTGGGTGGCAGGGGGTAGTATGAATGGTAGCCCCTTGTTCTGGTGGCAGGCCTCTGCCCACCAAAGGAACTCTAGGCATAGGCAAGGTATGATAGAAATCATTGCTTCTAGATCCGGAGAATGTTGACACCATAGGCTTTTTCAATACCATTGCAGTTTCCTCATATGGAATTAGAAGAATGCAGGAGGCCATGAACCCCAAGGCTTGTAGTATTTGCCTTGCAGATAGCAGGGTTTTTATGGCCACTTGTTTGAAGTAGGTTGTCAAATGAATTTGTTTCTCTGGTGTGAGGAAAGCCATCTGGGAAGTTGTATTCAAACTTGCTCCCAGGAATATATGAATATAATTTGTTGACAGGATACCAGGTGTGATTTATTTTAGTTTATGGTATACCCCATACAAGTTAGCACCCTTTGTACAAAGACAAGATGATTCAAAAGTATGTCCTGGCTTTCTGCCTGAATTAGAAAATCGTCCAGGTATGGGTACACTTGAATATTTCTTTGCCTGCAAAATGCAATGACTGGAGCTAGGAACTTTGTGAATACCCTGGGCATGGTAGATAAGCCAAAGGGCAGTGCAGAGAACTGATAGTGCGTGTAGCCTGCTTTGAAGCGTAGGTATCTTCTGCAAGAGTCTCTGATTGGGATGTGCAAGTATCCTTCTTTTAAATCTAGTGTTGCCAACCAGGCGTCTTTGCGTAGCATAGGGAGCAACTGGTGAAAAGTCAGCATCTTGAATTTTGGAATCACCAAAAAGGTGTTTAGAGTAGACAGGTCCAGGATAGGATGCCATGAATTGTCTTTTCTGGGTACCAGGAAAAGTCTCGAGTAGAAACCTTGTCCCTTTTCCTCTTCTGGTACCAGTTGAATAGCCCCCATGCTTGAGAGAAAGTACTTGCTTTTGGGCCTCTGCCCACTGAATTGGGGGTAGATCTGGCCACCCGCTTGATGTTGGTAACGTGTGGCAGTGAAATCTGTATCCTGGAGACATTATATTTAAAACATTTGTCCTGGGTAATGAGCTCCCAGTTCTTTGCATGAAGAGCAATCTTTCCCCCCAAAGGGGCAGTCAGTTGAGAAGTGTTTGGAAGTTTTAAAAAGTAATTGAACCAGTTTATCATAAGGGGAGTTTTATTACTCCCAGACTTGGAAGTGGAGGCCCCCCCACTGCTTAGTCCTGTGTGTACCCTGGGACTGAAGCCTGTGAGCTCTGCTGGATCTGGGTTTGGACTGAGAAGGTCTGGAAGAGACAGGAAAGGACCAATTCTTGGAAGGCCAATGCCTACTAAATCTAGAAGGTTGTACTTGTAAAAAATCTTTAACAGTTTGCATAAATTTAGCTTTTTCCCCCCATCTTAAGAACTTCTTCTGCCTTGTTGCCAAACAGGCGGTCCTGGTTTAAGGGAGCATCTAGTAATTTCGCTTTAACATGATCTGGCAAGGATTGCTCTTTAAGCCAAGCATGCCTTTTAAGTACAGACCCAGTTACAGCAGCCCTGCAAGATTCCTCTAGTGAATCAAAACCACATTGCAAAGTATGTTTTCTAACTTGTTCAGCTGAATGCAGTAAATAGTACAGTTTTGTACCTACCATAAATGTAGATGTTCGAGGATCCACATTGCTGCAGTCCTTACTATTGGGTAGTCCGCTGTCCAGTCGGCCCGAATACCAGAGTATATGGCTGACGTCGGTCAGGGCGCATTAGACTGACGTCAGTACGTCAGGGTACTAATGCGCATGACCGACGTCATATCCTCAGTCTTTTCTTGCCCCAGATGTCAGAAGACCCTAAAAAGACAAGGCCCAAAATACCTGCACCAAAAATATGTACAATATATACAAAATATATACAAAAATATCAGCATATAACCTCACCTACACAACCACCCCTAAACACAGAGGGAAGGAGGGAGGGAATTGGACTGCAGCAATGTGGATCCTCGAACATCTACATTTATGGTAGGTACAAAACTGTACTATGTTCTTCGTTCCACATTGCTGCAGTCCTTACTATTGGGTAGAATCCCAAAGCAGAGGTAAGGGAGGCTGGCAAATCATAAAGAAGCAGGAGCTGACAACATGCCTTGCAAAACAGCTGTGGCAAAACCAGCCCTAGACTTAGAGTAGATAGGAAGGTGATAATGCTTAGAGAAAGTATGCACTGAACTACAAGTAGCTGCCTCCAAAATATCCTTAGTTGCCACCCCCCTCAGAAATGCTGTTGAAGTGGCAGTAGCCCTAGTGGAATGAGGCCTAATCCCAGCTGGAATCTCCTTGCCATGATGGGAATAACAAAATGCAATGCAAAACCCAATCCACCTAGAAATAGTTTGTTTTGACACAGGCTTGCCCTGCGAACTCAAAGCAAAAGAAACAAACAACTGCTGAGACTGCCTAAAATCCTTAGTCCTGCTTAAATAATAACGCAATTGCCTGTGTACATCTAAAGTGTGCAAAATCTTTTCCCCTTTATTTTGGGGGTCTGCATAAAAAGTAGGCAAATTAATAGTTTGGTTTAAAGCCACACTAGAAACCACCTTAGGCATAAAGGAAGGATTAGTACGTAATGATACCCTATCCTTATGGAAAATCTAAAAGGGCTCTACTGCCATAAGGGCCTGCAACTCAGACACCCTTCTTGCAGAAGTAATAGCCAACAGAAAAGCAGTCTTCCATGACAAGTATTTCAATTCAGCAGTAGCCGCAGGCTCAAAAGGTTGTAGAGTAAGTTTTTCCAACACAAAATTGAGATCCCAAGCAGGAGTAGGAGCTCTACGTGGGGGTCTTATATTCTTTGCCCCTCTAAGAAACTGCTTGAACAAAGGATGCGAAAACAATGGTGGGTCACAATCATAGTGAGCTGAAATTGCTGCAGCATGAATCTTAATGGAAGAGAAGGACAAACCTTTGTCCAATAACTCAGTAAGATATTGAAGAGCCACACTCAAATTAGGCTCAGAAATCTCCAAATTCTTTGCCGTACTCCAAAATAAAAATCTCTTCCATTTTTCTGCGTACACTTTCCTTGTACTAGGTCTTCTAGCTTCCATAATCACATTTAAAACTTGTTGAGGAAGTTGAGACCTGCTGTGTTTCAACACAGAATATGCCAGGCTGTTAGATGAAGAGAGTGAAGCTTGACATTGAGCAGATGACCGTCCTTCTGAGATAACAGATGAGGAATCAAAGGTAAAGGCCATGGAGGCTTCCTTACCAGACTCCTTAGTAGTGGGTACCAGTGTTGCGAGGCCAATCTGGAGCTATCAAAATCATCCTTGGCTTGTCTTGTCTGACTTTTAATAGCACCTTTGGAAGAAGAGGCAGAGGTGGAAAGGCATACACATGAAGGTTTTTCCAACTGAAAGACAGAGCATCCACTTTCCAAGCTGTGTGATGAAACCCCTTTGTGCAAAACTTTGGCAGCTGGTGGTTTAGTGGAGAAGCGAACAGATCTATGTCTGGAGTTCCCCAAGACACTGTCAATTTCTGAAATACATGAAGATCCAGTTTCCACTCGTGGGGATCCATGATTTGTCTGCTTAACACATCTGCTAAGGAGTTCTGTGCTCCCGCAGAAACCTTGCCTGAAGAGTTAGTTGCAAGCTTAGCGCAGTCTCCCATAAAATCATCGCTTGCCTGCATAGAGGATAAGAATGTGTTCCCCCTTGCTTGTTGATGTACCACATGACAGTTGTGTTGTCTGTTAGAATCAACACCTGCCCTGGAAGAAGTAACTCCTTGAAAGCCATTAATGCAAACTGGACTGCTAACATCTCCTTCATGTTGATATGTAGATGCTGTAGTCTGGCAGGCCACTTGTCTTGTATCCACTTTCCATTTAGATGAGCTCCCAAGCAATGTCCGAGGCATCTGTCGTTAAAATCTGACTCGCCTCTGGCCGGGTCACAGAGAGTCCCTTGTTTAGGTGACATTCCTGAGCCCACCACAAAATTCTTTTGAAGGCAAGGTATTATTTGAATGACAGTGTCCAAATCCTGGCAGTGCTGTGTCCATACATTTTGAGATACCATTGTAGCTTCCTCATATGCAGTTTGGCATTGGGAAGCACCAGAATACAAGATGCCATGAACCCTAATGCTTGAAGGACTGTCCTTGTAGTCAGCACGGACTGATGAGATAGTTGATGGAAGTAAAGTGATAGACTCTTTTGTTTGTCCGGGGTTAAAAAGGCCATCTGGGCTGCTGTATTCAGTCTCACACCCAGAAAGCACATGTCTTGAGAGGGTACTAGACTGGACTTTATTTCGTTCACAGAATACCCTAGGCATCTTAGCACTGCTATAACATATTCCAGATGCTGTAGAAGGTCTTCCTTTTCTTGAGCCAGAATCAGGCAGTCGTCCAAGTAAGGATAGATTTGAATTCCTTTTAGCCTGAAGTAAGCTATCACTGGAGCCAGAAGCTTTGTGAATACTCTGGGCAGTAGATAAGCCAAAGGGCAATGCAGAGAACTGATAATGAGAATTTCCAGCTCGAAACGCAGATACTTCCTGCAACTTAGTCTTATAGGCACATGAAGGTAAGCTTCCTTGAGATCTAAAGTTACCATCCAGTGATCCTTGCCCAGCAGAGGTAAAAGCTGTTGTAACGTCAACATCTTGAACTTGGGAATGTCCAGATAAGTGTTGAGGATAGATAAATCCAAAATTGGTCTCCACGTGTTCCCCTTCTTTGGTACTAGGAACAGGCGAGAATAAAATCCTAGGCCCCTTTCTGATACAGGGACTGGCTGAATGGCCCCTATTTGGAGTAACAGAGAAATTTGCTTGTGAGCCTCTTTCCTTTGTGGAGGAGGAACGTCTGGCATGCCTTTGAAAGGGGGCAATGTATGGAAATAAAACCTGTAACCGTGGTGAATGATATCCAACACCCATCTGTCTTGAGTAATTAAATCCCAATTTTCTTTGAAAAGAGACAGTCTTCCTCCCAAAGGAGCTGCCAGACGAGAATCTACTGGCAGCTGAAAAGGCAGGTCATTGGGTCTGTTTACGAAAGGACTGACCCCTGCCCTCACCAGAAGTCTGAGCAGGTGAACTCCCTGTTCTAGGCCTAAAAGAACCTTGAGCTCTGCCCCTACCACGTCTAGACCTACCCCTAGACTGGGAATCATAAGCAGGATATGTCCATCCCTTAGTAGGCCAATTTCTACTAAACTTGGTGGCTGCACCTGCAAAAATCTTTAACAGTTTGCATAGACTTAGCTTTGTCCTCCATTTTCTTTAAAACTGCTTCCACAGGCGAACCAAACAACACATCAGACTGTAAAGGAGCATCCAAAATCCTTGTCTTAACATGCTCAGCTAAATTCTGATCCCTCAACCAGGCATGCCTGCGAAGAACAGAACTAGTGGCAGCCACCCTCGAGGAGGCCTGTACAGCATCAAAACCACATTGCAAAGAATGCTTACCCACTTGTTCAGACACATGAACTAAATCCAGCAACTCTTTACACTCAATACCTTCCGCCAAAGCATCCACCTTAGATTTCAGTTGTGAAAGGAGATAATTTTGATATTTAAGCATGTGAAACTGACAATTCAACGCCCTCATGGCTAAAGTGGAAGAAGTATACACTTTCTTTCCCCATCTATCCAAAGCCCTTGCCTCTTTATCAGTGGGAACAGGGTTTTTAACCACAGAGGCCTTAACACCTTTAGGTCCCTGAGAAACAGTTTCGGGTCTGCCCTAGGACTCTTAAAAGATACTTATCCGCTTCAGGCACCCTATAGCACCTATCAGGTCTGACAGGTGCAGGCGGCCAAGCATCAGGGTTCAGGGAAGCCTCTGCAAAACATCTTCCACCACATTCAACACAGGAGGTATAGCTAAGGGCCTATGCTGGGGCAAAACAAGAATTCCCTAAGCCTTTTCCTGGAATCAGAGTAATCCTGGCCTTCCCATTTAAAGTGCTCCCTCATGGAATGCAGAGTCTCTGAAAATGAAAAATCCTCAGGAGGAGAAGCTGTAGGAGTGGAATCATCCACATCAGAATCAGAATAAGGAGGATACTCCTGCAAATCTTCCGCAGAAGACTCAGAAGCCTCTGAACACTGTTCAAAACTATCAAACTCGGTTCCACCCTAGGCCTCTTATCAGGAGGGGCATAGAACCTCTAATCATAGTAATCAAATCTTCTGCCATTTTAAGCATATGTTTCTTAGGCACAGAACCTGAAATGCTAGGAGAAGCCCCCACTGAAGCTGAACTTGGCCTACCTCTCAAAGAAGTTTTGGCAACAGAAGGAGAGGCTCTAACTACCTTGGGAAGAGAGGGAAGAACAGTTACCTGAGAAGCCCCTCAGCCTGGCCTACCTCCTGAGAAGGCACATCCTGTAACAGTAAAGTCTCTGCCTGAGACTCCAAAGAAACTCCTGGCAAAACCTCTGGCTCCACTGAGCCTTCTAAAGAACCGACGTCCGGGACTGCCGGTTCATCAACCCTAGGCTTCGCTGTTTTGTCCTTGCGCTTCTTGGACGAAGCGGGCGTCGGAACATCCGACGGCATTTTATAATTGCAACGCTTCCCAAACACTAACCTGGCACAGTCTAATCGTCTCTTAATAGTGCGTTTGTTAAACCTAGCACAAGAGCGGCATCCAACAACGTCGTGCTCAGGCCCTAAACAAGGTATACACAAGGTATGGTAATCCCTATGAGGTATCTGTTTCCCACAAGAAATACAGTTATTCACTTTTTCTGACATCCGGTTAAATACTGAGGCAAGAAAAAACCAAAATGTTCCCCAACGGGGTACTTAGCCAACTCTGATTCGGTCTGAAACTCCGGTTTCGGAAATATTTCAGAACGCCAACCTGCACTCGCAAAACTGCTTCTGCATCGGACCATGCGGCAAAAAAGACTGAGGATATGACGTCGGTCATGCGCATTAGTACCCTGACGTACTGACGTCAGTCTAATGCGCCCTGACCGACGTCAGCCATATACTCTGGTATTCGGGCCGACTGGACAGCGGACTACCCAATAGTAAGGACTGCAGCAATGTGGAACGAAGAACATCCTTATTTTCACCACAATCAGGAATCAACACCATTTTCTGTTTAAGCAATCCAATAATATGCTGCTGACATTTTAAAATATGAAACTGGCAGTTTAAGGCCCCGATAGCCAAAGTTGCAGAAGTGGATACCTTCTTACCCTATCTATCCAGCGCCGTGGAGTCTCTATCAGAGGGGGTAGGACTTTTGGCAGTAGTAACTTTAATACCCTTGGGTCCCTGTGAAATGGTCTCAGGATCCGCAGTAGGATTTTTTTTTTTTTAAAAAAAAGAACTTGTGAGAAAGTCAGGGACCCTGTAATAACTATCAGGTTTTCTGATGCAGGAGGTAAAGAGTTAGGGGCCAAGTTAGATTCCGAAAAGGCATCATCAACAATGCCTAGTACAGGAGGTATGACTAAAGGCTTGTGCTGGGGCAGGAGTAAGAAATCCCTAAGCCTCTTTTTAGAATCAGAGAAATCCTGACTTTCCAAACGAAAATGCTCCCTGAGAGTATGCAAGGTTTCACCAAAACTGAAATCCTCTGGGGGGGAAGCAGAGGGAATAGAGTCCTCAGCATTAGAATCCTCAAAGGTAGATAAGGGTAAATCCTGGTCATCGGAGGAAATAGAAAATTCAGACTCCTGGTCAGAAGTATCATAAGCAAACTCAGTCCTAGGTCTCTGAGAGGGGGAAGGCTGGCTTCCCCTGATTAAAATAATAAGGTCTTCAGTCATTCTTATCATTTGTTTTTTAGGCATAGAGGCCTAACCATGCGATCTGGGCGTCAGTTTTCTAGGTATGGTTCGAGTTTTAGGCCTTGAAGAAGAAGATGGCATTGGTTTAATACGCAAGTCAGTAGGCCTGAATACACCCTCAGAAGCCGGTGCATGCACAGCGGTTCCGGACCCATCCAAGGTACAGACATCCACAGGTTCCACAGTTGAAGCATCTCACGGCATACCGGACTCCGAATGGGTCTCAGTAGAGGCCTGCGAATCTGAAGTAGCGGGTATCAGGGGCTGCGAAAGTGCCTCGCTGAGTACCGGCGAACTGGCGACTGGCTTAGGAGAAGCGTTGTCGGCACCTTTGGACCTGTCTCTGTCTTTATCTTTGAGTTTTTTTTCGGAAAGTCGGTAGTCGGTTGGCTTACCGAAGACATATCAGGATAATTGAACAGAGCACCAAAATATTTAGAGGTGAAAATGTACCGACGTTCGAGGTTTAAATAAGGCACAAAACGACTGTGAGGTATGTTGTGGTCAGGGCCTAGGCAAGGAATACAGTACGAATGAAAATCTTTATGGAGGTATTTGCTTTCCACAAGTAATGCAATTACTTTTACTGACATCAGTATAGAGCAAAATATTCCCCAACGCGGTACTTGGCTTTTAGTTGAAAACTTCAGTTCCGAAACTCGAAAATGAAAATTTCAGGAGTCGGCCGAACAGCACTTGCGAACTGCTTCTGCTTCGGACATCGCAAAGCAAGAAAGGATGATGTAATGGCGTTGGCTGCATGTTTTATACCACTGACAACCTGACGTCACGGAAAAAGGGACAGCAACCGACAGGGGCCCAAGACTTTGTTAATCAGGTCAACTGAGGGCTACTGCAAGCAGATAACCCAAATGTGATGACTGCAACAGTGAAACACGAAGAACATCACCACATCATCCTAGCTATAGTCTGAGAAAAAGGAAAATTCCTCCAAAGGAGGTTGTGAGGATTAAGGTTCTTCTGCATCAGAGAACTGGGCTTAGGAATCTGCAAGAGAAAAAGCTGTGTCCCTGTCTCTGTTAGAATCCTCTGATGTCCTCCTCAGGAATGTTTCTGCTGACATGTTTTTCAGATAAAGAACTCTGAGCACAAGGATTAACAGCCTGTAACAACTGTTTAGTTAAGGTAAGAAAATTATCTTTTTTTCTACCAGACATCATATCTTCAGATGATCAGTGTAACCTTTTGTTTTTTTCTTTACTGGCATCATTGATGACCAACTCAGAGAAGGTACGTCTGCCCCATCAAGAGGTCTTTTTCCCTAACTACATTGAGCAGAATCCACAAATGTGTTTCCCTGACCCAGAGATGGTAGTTCTCCCATACCTGCTTCAGACACTGATACAACCAAACAGAACATAGTTGACCGCTACTTCATGATGACTGAAAAGGACTACACCAGAGGAAGCTGAAACTAAGTGAGTGGTCTGAGGAATGACTAATAGCCACTGCAGAGTTGCCAACCATTCACTAAGGCACTGACTGAGCCCTCCGAGTCAAAATAAACTCTTTGGTAATTTTTTTTCTTTCTAGGTACAGTGGGAAGCAAACAAGTAGGATCAGGATAAGTATATGTTGTGACTTAGGAGGATGTTTCAGTGTGGTAAACTTCTCTGGAATGAGTCGGTTGGAAGATAAACTTTTAAATAGTATTCATAAGCACATGCTTACACTTACAGTCACATGCACAGTCCCAAAAAACAGTAATGCACAATCAGCACACTAAGTTCCTGTCAGAAACCTCTGTATATAAAATTCAGTCTGACAGCAAAAATGGCAGGTAAGTTGTTACAAAGTGAACACAAGCACTAAGATACTGTAGAAATTCCTGCCCAAGTAAAATACCTTCCAACATCAAACATTTACATAAAATACAAAGTTTATACAAACAGTGCTTTTTCTCAGTAGAATAGCTAAAGATTTAAGTAACAGTCCCTGACAGGAAACTGCAGCTACTAGAAAGATACTAGGTTTTTTAATGGGACAATAATGTTAATGTCCAAGAAAAATAAATAGTATTTTTTAAAGGGCAATATTCTGTGTGGAAGGGTTCCCCACTCCCCACTGGGGACTTGTATGCCAGAATTGAAGCTGAAGGGCTGACTGATTCTCCTTTAAAGTCGTTGAGCTGCTTCATCACAAGGTGGCAAGAAGCACTGAAGACCCTCCACTCTGACTGCTTTTCCCTCCACAGAACTGCCTCATCATCAGTCAGAGTGAATGTGTGGCAGGGAGCCACAACTTTTGGAAGTTGGCCATCTGTCTCTGGGCAAGACATATCCCATACATCCTAAAGGCTACTGCAGAGGGAATTATGAGGATCATACATTTAATGCGGACTCCTGGAAATCTACTTCATCTCCCACACAGTGGCTGAGAACAAAAGTATATTTCATTACTGTGAAATGGAAGCTAGTAACCACCAAAGAAACACCTCTCCATGACCCACATTATGTCCACTTTCATCCTGAGGACTAGGTGTCACAGGCCCTAGTTAGTTTGGCATCAAAAAACCTTTCCCGTCTTCAACTCTTCCCCTATTCACATTAATGCTATATACCTCCTGTCTTTTCCAGATCTCTGGAATACCAGTAAATGTCAATCACTAGGGTACATACATAAAACTATAAACCAATGCCTGACATTCCTGGATGCGCCATTGCTGGGGGGTGGGGGAAGGTGGATGTATAGTGAACTGGAAGAGGATGGGTCAAGAAGATCTATTGCAATGGTAAGTATATAATTTTTATATATTACATGAGCTACTCTATGTACTTAGATCTTTAGGTAGAGTTTTCATGCTCCTCCCGTTTGGACAATGGCAAAATACCTTTAATGACAGAAGACTCAAAAGCAGAGTTAGATCTTTGGATCATATCCAGCTTTCAGTGTCTTGTTAAAAAATGCAGGGAACACTTGTTAGTGCACAAATATCATGCACAGAAAACCTGAACAGTTGTCATTGCTCTAGTAGAACGTGTCTTAGGTTTGGCAGGCAACTCTCCATTGCATTTCTGATAATAATGCACAATGTAATCTGAACGGCACCTAAATAAAGTGACTTTGCAAACTACTTAGCCCAATCTGTTAGTTGTCGGATACAAACATTGCTCTTCTTTTATGATTTACTTTGGTTTTGTCCAAATAAAACCACATTTACTTGTGCATGTCCAGTTTAATGAGTACTCCCCTCTGCCGAATTGAATTGAATTCAAATTCATCCTGAAGGCTATCCTAACATGAAAGATGGGTTAGCCTTTGTGAAAAATCACGAAGACCTGAGCTCAAGGCATGCAACTCATGCACTCTTCTTGCAGATGTCACTG
Source organism: Protopterus annectens (assembly GCF_019279795.1). NCBI lineage: Eukaryota > Metazoa > Chordata > Ceratodontiformes > Protopteridae > Protopterus > Protopterus annectens. The sequence goes on from NC_056735.1 coordinate 1,467,950,971, forward strand.
ACACCAAGAATAATATTCATGTTTAGAATTTTAAGTTTGCTTTTGAGGCCAGTTAAAAGGAAGAGAATGTTAACTTCTTAAAAGTAAAAACCCCATGGAGTTGCAAACTTCTTAAAAGTAAAGACCCCGTGGAGTTGCATGTTCTTTTTCTAGGCCTTAACAGAAGACACTTTCAGAAAGGGCTTACAAGAAAAAATATTTATTCCTTGACAAAAGCTGGACTTAGTAGTTCAATTCAAATTTTCTGTAATACCAGAAAATTCCAGGAAAAGTAATTCAACAAGGCAGAAACCAGGGCTTTAAAAGGATCCAGTCCCTGAGAAGGTGCCCCCCCAAAAAATCTTGCCTACTTAACTCTTAGATGTCAGCCTGGTAGATGGCCTCCAGCAGATGTAAAGATCTGGTACACCTGGATGGATATACAGCATCCTTGGCCATTATCAGAAGTGGTGCAAGCATACAGTCAAGATAAAGAAACTGGAGGTCCAGATGAAGGTTCAGAAAAATGGGTCATAAAGGCCCTGAATGCTTTCTGTCAGAGGTTTCTCCAGAAGGTGAGGTTAAAGCAAGGGGGGAACCAAACTTGTCATGGCCAAAACTGGTGGACTCTGACCTTCTTCTGGATGACTTCCTTCAAGACTGTCAAAATAAGGAGAAAGAGGAAGGAATGTACAGGTGTGTTGAGGGCCAGTCTTGAATGACAGCATTCCTTTGACATCTGACCTAAGGAGGGGGTAAGGAGAAAAAAACTACACTTCGTAATGATTAGGGGAACAGAGGTTGCAACATGACTTCCTTCAATGGCAAAAAGAGTTCTTACCACTGCAGAACTTAGAAACCATTCTTATGGTATTACCAAAATGCAGCTAAGCCTGCCCGAGAACTGGCTTGACAAGGAATATGCATTGCTAGAACAAAGTGACAAGACTGACTCTCCTGAAAAACTCATGACGACCTGACACAGACAGTAAGAATATGCTCCTACCTGCTTGTTGATATATCAATCCACAGTCATGCTATTACAATGAACAACTGTATGTTGATTCAGGCAGTTCTGAGAGACTTACATCAACAGAACTTCCCTCATCTCTGGAATATTTATGTGCAACCTGGCCTGTGTTAGTTACCATGTCCCTTGTACTACATGCCCCGTAAAAGACCCCCCCAACACATACACACTCCAGAGAAGAAGGGCAGACATGTCCATGGTGACTAACAGTTATGAAAAGGGAGAAGAAACAGGATGGCCCAGAATCAGGCTGGGGTAATAAAGCCAACAAAAAAGGTTGTGTCTGCAAACAAACTTTTGACCTATGATGACACAGGATCAGTGTAACCACTGAACTTTAGAAGAAGTCCACTCCAGGTCCTTCATGTGAAGCCTGGTGAAGGGACCCATGAGAAATTTCATTGACAAGTCCTAACACCTTCAATCACACAGCCGTTACTACCACTGCTGATATAAGAGGTAGCTGAACTCCAGACTGAAGAGTGGATATCGTATCCAAGTGAGAGACAAGATATACTGTCCAAGTGGCATCTTATCAAAGTCAGTGCCTATGATGGTGCCATATGGGTCTTTATGGCATTCACCATGATCCGTAAGGATTGAAGCAACCAAAACAGGGACTTTCCTGCTTATACAATTCATTCTTGAATGGAAACTGCTATGATACAATTATGTAGAAAAGGGAAAACCTTGGTTCTTAATAGTCTCTGTTGAGTGGCTAGGTGAGGACTCTGGTGAGAACAAATGGCAATGTCATTGGAAGTTACTGGTTCTAATCCCAAAGTACATGCATCTCTTGAAATCCTTGGTGATTTTTACTTACAGAAAGATATCCTGGGAGTCCAAAGAGCACATTGTTTCCTTATAATAAAGAAAGAAAACTGGACTGCATCCCAACAATCTGGAACTTTTGTTTGGGTATGAACTGATTTGGGCCACTGAGATACAGTACAGGCATGAGATTTTCCATGTTCTTTAGAACAACAAAAAAGCCTGAATAACATTTGGGCCCCCTCTGCTCTGGTGGGACATTTTAGACTGAAACATTTACCAAAAGGTTTGCAGCCTAGATCTCAACCACAGACCTTTGATGGTGTGGGATATCTGGAAGTGGGGCTGGGACAGACAGAACAGAAAAAGGAAGGTACATAACCTTTGGATATTATGGACCTAAACCACTTGTCCAGCATGATGGCCATCCATGACAGGACATTTAACCATTGTCTGCCTCAGAAATGGAACAGGCAGGCAATCCTTTAAGAATTTTGTACCTAACTCCCAGAAGAAGAGCTTAAAAAAGTGGTTTTGCTGATTACCTCTGCCTCAATGGTGACAACGATTCTGGAAGCCACTGCACCCACACTGGTTTCTATCAGCAATGGTTAAACTCTTCCTGTTGTTTTTTCCTGAACCCTAATGTCTGGTCACTCTTTAGAGTCCGAGAGAAGGCTTCCTGAAAACTTGACACCAACAGCTGTGCGCACCTTACCTCCTTGTTTACTATTCTCCAGCTTCTCTTTCATCTTTTGACTGAAAAGGTCAGTGCTAGCAATCAGGGCACTGCTGAAGATCACTTTAAACTTCTCAGCAAAATTGCAATGGTGAAGCAGCTGTGCCTACAAATGATAATGCCTGCTCCTGCTACTCTGGCCGATCCACAAACTTTTATACTGTAGATAGTGTCAATGTCTAGGATTCCAACTTTGTTGTCTGATCGTAGTGTGGCTTTGCAACATGTGGGACATTTCATAAGCCAATTCACATTAAAAACAAATCAAATGCGGAAGACAGTTTATAGCCTAACTAAAAAAGTCAAGGATGCATTAAAGCGGTTCCAAAAACAATCCACTGTACTGGATGCGTTGTCAGGAAGCTGGAGCAAGAGACTCTGATCCATAGGCTCTTTTTTTAGGCCTGTAGCCGCACTATGTAGTCAACCAGTGGAGTCCCTTTCCAACACTCCCATTCCTGGGGGGTGAGGCAGATGTTCTTGTCTGGACTCCCTGGAAAGGAAGCTACCACATCAGTCTCTTGCCACACACTGCACAAGTGTCACCATCTTGTCTCCTAGGAGGGCTGCCAAGGAAGAAGGTGAAGAGAAAGTAAAGCCTCCAGTGGGATTTTTTTCTGATGGAGAAAATAAATGTGCACGCTAAGAATCACTCTTACTTATCAAATATAGGATTTCCTCCAATCTGGGTTCATCTGAGGGAAAAAGAAGGGAATGTCCTCCATCACCTGTATACGTGCGTCTAAAGTGAGACACTCGGGAAGAAATTTGGTTAGTTCAGGCTTGGAACCAGGCACACTAGTCAGTCATTTACTAGAATCCACGTCCTCAATGGCAGTCACTAATCTGAGAATATCCTGAACCCCCATTCCTCTGACATATTTCTGAGAGAAGCAGTGATTTTTAACAGGAATTGGAAAAGTCCAGAAAGAAGGTCTAGAAAGAGTTTCTCCATCCCCTTTAACTTTAGAATCTTCTGAAGAGACTTTTCCAGGGAGTAACTCTAGAAACAATTTTCATCAATACAAATGCTACCCAAAAAGAACAATCACAAACATTGTATTCTTGCTCCATATCAAACACACCTCATCTCATCTGTCCTGTTAAAATACTCACAACCACTTCCTATCTCCTACTTTTCCACTTTCTCTCTAACCCACTTAGACTGTCCACTCTGGCTATTTCACTCACCTTCCTCTGTTACTTAATCTGTAAATGCACTGCTCTATACATATTAATAGGACTTCCTGAACTCATTTTAACACGTACATTATGTACCATAGACAGAACTGTTGTGTACACTTATAATAAATGTAGATGTTAAGAGTGTATTCACTGTTGCAGTCATTACATTTGGGTAATCTGCGGGCAAGTTGCCCTCAATCGGCCTGAATAACAAAGTCTTGGGTCCTGCATCGGTTGCTGTCTCCTCTTCCGCCAGGTCGTCAGGGGTATAAAACATGCAGCAGACGCCATTTTAATTAGTTTTTCTTGCCCCAGATGTCAGGTGCCCTCCAAATGGGGAGCAAATTATATATATATATATATATATATATATATATATATATATATATATATATATATATATATATATATATGGATCTACTTCATTTGCCCTAACTTCCGATTGACCGACACCCATTTGCTAGAGACCATTTGACTGACACTTCATTTGACCGACAAGTATTATTGGCAAGAAAATAGGATATGCCCCCTTCCCCACTTTAGTGTGACCCTAGAGAAAGAATATATAGTTGGGGGGGGTATGGGGGGTGAAGCCCCCCACTTAATTTCATAATATATTGTTTAGTTTTGCTTTAATATTGCTTAGTAAAACAAAAGTAACTGGGGGGGCTTTGCCCCCCATACCCCCCCAAAGTACAGTTGTGTACACTTACCATAAATGTAGACGTTTGACTGTATTCACTGTTGGCAGTCTTTACATTTGAGTAATCCTGCTGGCAGGTTGCCCTCAGTCGGCCTGAATTCCAAAGTCTTGGTCCTGCGTAGGCTGCTGTCGCCCCTTCCCTGACATCAGGTCGTCAGGGGTATAAAAGATGCAGCCGACGCCATTTTCTTCAGTTTTTCTTGCCCCAGTCAGGTGCCCCCAAAAGGGTAGGCTAAATATATATATACAAAACATACATGCACCAAAATAAACTTTACCCTCATCTACAAGCAAATACACCACATAGGTTGTATAGATCAGAGAAGTAAAGATAAGTTCCAGCAGAAATAAGGAGATGGCGGGTGGGTAACCTGGACTGCGACAATGAATACATGCGAACAACTACATTTATGGTAAGTGTACACAACTGTACTAAGTTCTTCATGTTTCACTGTTGCAGTCATTACATTTGGGTAGAGTCCCAAAGCTATGGTTGGGGGCTGGAGCTAAACAACATTAGGAGCGGATATGAGGCCCTGCAGAACTGCAGTGGCAAAGCCTGCCCTGGATTTAGAGTAAAGTGACAGATTGTAATGCTTTGTAAAGGTGTGCACTGAACTCCAAGTAGCAGCCTCCAAAATGTCTTTGGTTGGTACTCCCCTGAGAAAGGCTGCAGAAGTGGCTGCAGCTCAGGTTGAATGTGGCCTAATGCCCTTAGGCACTGGCTTGCCATGCTATGAGTAGCAGAAATGAATGCAGTGGCCTATCCACTTTGAAATAGTCTGCTTCGAGATAGCCTTTCCTTGTGTTCCTGCAGCATACTTTTGTCCAAACAGAATCCAAGTTGTCTGTGTATGTCCAAAGAATGCAGAATTTTCTCCCCTTTGTTTGCTGGATTTGGATAAAAAATTTGACAAATTAATAGTTTGGTTAAGGGCTACACTGGACACCACCTTAGGCATAAATGTAGGGTTTGTCCTCAGAGACCCTGTCTGGATGAAAAATGATAAAAGGTTCCACAGCCATGAGAGCCTGTAGCTCTGACACTCGTCTTGCAGAAGTTATTGCTAGGAGCAGAGCTGTTTTCCAAGATAAAAACTTTATTTCTGCAGTAGCAGCGGTCTCAAAAGGAGGTATGGTGAGTTTTTCCAAGACATAATTGAGGTCCCATGCAGGTATTGGCGATCTCCTTGGAGGCCTTAAATTTTTGTCTCCTCTGAGGTACTGCCTAAACAAAGGATGAGAAAAGAGTGGTGGCTCTGTATTGTAATGAGCCAAAATGGCAGAGGCATGAATTTTAATTGATGAAAAAGATAGGCCTTTGTCCATCATCTCAGTTAAGTATTGCAAAATCCGAGATATATTTGGTACAGCTGTGTCAGTTCCTTGAGCTTGGTTCCAAGCACAAAATCTCTTCCATTTTCCAGCATAGGATTTTTTTGTACTAGGCCTTCTGGCTTCCAAAATGACATCCATCACAGCTTTACTGAAAGGTGTGCTTTGTATGGCTACATTATCCGCCATGCTGCCATGTTTAGAGTCCTGAGTTGGCTGTGAAGAATCTGATTGTTTTGCTGGGACAGTAGATGGTATTTGAGGTAAGGTCCAGGCTGGGCATTGAGACAAGTTCCTTAAGATCGGATACCAGTACTGGCAGGGCCAGTCTGGGGCAATCAGAATCATTATTTGGTTTCTCCTGTCTGACTTTTAGGAGTACCTTGGGGAGGAGAGGCAGTGGAGAAAGGCATACACTGAAAGGTTTTTCCAGTTGAAAGATAAGGCGTCCACTTTCCATGCTTGTCTGTGATAAGTCCTTGTGCAGAATCTTTTTAGATGATAGTTGTGAAGGGAGGCAAATAGATCTATGTCCGGGCGTCCCCATTTCTTTGTTATGCTGAAGACTTGTGGATCCAGGTGCCACTCGTGGGGATCCATGAGGTTTCTGCTTAGTTCATCTGCCAGAGTATTTTCCTTTCCTGGCAGGAATTGTGCCTGCAGATGTACTTGGTAAGTCAATGCTGTGTCCCATAAAGCCATGACTAGTCTGCAAAGGGGGTAAGAATGCATGCCCCCTGCTTATGTATCACATGACTGTGGTGTCGTCTGTCTTTATCCGTAGTTGTCCCGGATGAATTAGGTCCTTGAAGGCTGTCAGTGCATTTTGAACAGCTAGCATCTCTTTCTGATTGATATGTAGATGCATTTGGTTTGTGGACCAGGTGCCCCGAATGCCTCTTCCTGCCATGTGGGCCCCCCAGGCATAATCTGATGCATCCGTTGTTAGGTTCTTCCTGGCTGGGGGTAGTGAGAATGGCTGTCCCTTGTTTTGGTGACAAGCCTTTGCCCACCACCGAAACTCCTGTTGCAGGCAGGGAATGAGAGTAATCATTGTTTCCAGGCTGTGGCATTGTTATGTCCAGACACTTTTTAGGTACCATTGAAGTTTCCTCATATGCAGTCTTGCATATGGAATTAGTCGGATGCAGGATGGCATGAAGCCCAAAGCCTGCAGAATTTTTCTTGCAGATAACTGGGCCTTTGTTGCCATTCCCTTGAAATAGGTAGTCAGTTGCCTTTGTCTGGCGTGAGATAAGCCACATGGGCAGTTGTATTTAAGCTTGCACCCAGGAATATTATCTCTTGAGAGGGTACTAGTTTTGATTTCTTTTCATTGACTGTGTACCCTAGGCATGTTAAAAGTCTTTTCACAAACGCCAGATGCTGTAGTAGAATGTCCTTGTTCTCTGCTTGAATGAGGCAGTCATCCAAGTAAGCATATATTTGTATTCCTCTGTCTGCAGAAAGCAATTACTGGTGCCAGGCACTTTGTGAAGACCCTGGGCACAGTAGACAAGCCAAAGGGCAGTGCAGAGAACTGATAGTGCCTTGAGCCAGCCTTGAATCTGAGGTATCTTCTGCATGATTGTCTGATTGGGACATGCAGGTATGCCTCTTAGGTCTAAAGTCACGAGCCAAGCCTGTCTGCCCAGCATGGGCAGAAGCTACTGCAAGGTCAACATCTTGAATTTTGGTATATTCAGGAAAGTGTTTAGAATAGTTAGGTCCAGTATTGGTCTCCATGCTTTGTCCTTTTTGGGTACCAAGAAGAGTCTTGAGTAAAATCCTTGTCCCTGCTCTTGCTGTGGCACTTGTTGAATAGCCCCATGTCCATGAGGGATGAGACTTGTTTTTGAGCCTCTGCCCATTGATTTTTTGGCAGGTGTGGCCAACCATTTGCCCTTGGCAGGGTATGGAAGTGAAACTTCCAGCCTTGTGACACCATGTCTAGAACCCATTTGTCCTTGGTTATAATGTGCCAATTTTGAGAAAAAAGTGCTATTTTTCCCCCCTAAGGGTGCTGCCAGAAGATAAGTGCTTGGTGCAGGTAGGGGGAAGTCATTGGGACTGTTTCCTGTATGGTTGTGATTTGTCTTCACTTTTGGAGGTAGAAGCACCCCATTGCTTAGACCTGTACGAACCTTGCGGCTGGGATCTGCCTCTAGGGTGTCTAGATCTGCCCATTTGAGGTCTGTCTGACACTGGAAAGGACCAATTCTTTGTAGGCCAGTGTCTGCTAAACCTAGATGGCTGTACCTGTAAAAAACCTTTGACCGTTTGCATAGATTTAGCTTTGTCCTCCATTTTCTTTAACATTTCTTCTGCCTTAACACCAAACAAGGTATCATGTTGTAATGGTGCATCTAATAATTTAGCTGTGACATGATCAGGCAGATTTTGTTCCTTTAACCAAGCATGTCTCCTAATTACAGAACCTGTAACAGCGGCCCTGCAGGAGGCCTCCAAAAAATCAAAACCACATTGCAAAGTATGCTTTCCAACTTGTTCAGCTGCATGCAATAAATCCTGCATTTCTTTGTTTTCTGCATATTCAGAATTTAACATTTTCTGTTTAAGCAGTGTCATGACATATTGCTGATACTTGAGCATATGAAACTGACAGTTTAAGGCCCTTATAGCCAAGGTAGCAGATGTGTAAATCTTTTTGCCCCCATCTATCCAGTGCCCTAGAATCTCTATCAGAGGGGGTAGGTTTTTTTTTGCAGTGGAAGCCTTAACCACTTTGGGACCCTGAAAAATAGTTTCTGGATCTGCAGCAGGGTTTTTGAAAAGGAATTTATGTGAGTCAGGAACCCTGTAGTATCTGTCAGGCTTATCAGGAGCTGGAGGTAAGGAGTTAGGGGGTCAGACTAGACTCTGAAAATGCATCATCCACAATGTCTAACACAGGTGGAATAGCTAGAGGCCTGTGTTGAGGTAGTAAAAGTCCCTGAGCCTCTTCTTAGATTCTGAAAAATCTTGGCTCTCCCAGTGGAAATGCTCCCTCATTGTATGCAAAGTTTCCCCAAAAGAGTAGTCCTCAGGAGGAGTAGCTGAAGGAATAGATTCTTCAGCATCAGAATCCTCATGGGGGGAAGTGAATATTCCTGATCATAAGAGGAATCAGAGGAAATGGAAACCTGATCTGAAGATTCATAGTCTGCCTCTTGCCTAGGCCTCTTATCAAGAGGGGGATGGGAACCCCTGATCAAGGTAATTAAGTCTTCGGCCATTTTGAGCATCTGTTTTTTGGGCATGGAGGCCTGTCCATGTGGCTGGTGAACTTGTTTCTTTGCCTTTAAAGGTGCTTCAGTCTTTGCCTTTGAAGCTGAAGTCGGTTTAATGTATAATTGTTTAGGTCTGAATACACCCTCTGAAGCCGATGCCTGCTCAGCGGCTCCAGACCCATCTGATGGAATAGTTTCAGAGGCTCCAATACCCTGAGTTTCTAGCGGCCTGACCGACTCCACATGGGAGTCGGTAGCGGCCTGCGACTCTAAAGTAGTGGCAGTCAGGGGCTGCGAAAGCTCCTCACCGAGAACCGGCGACTGGCTTAGGAGAAGCTTCGTCGTCGGTTTTGGACCTCGGTAGCCTGTCTTTTTCTTTGCATTTTTTGTGAACTCCGGTAGTCAGATGGATATCCGACGACATTGTACAATTAAATCTGCACCCAAAAAGTACAGTTTTGTACCTACCATAAATGTAGATGTCCGAACAGGTTAGCATCTGCAGTCATAACAAATGGGTTGTCCTGTCGTCAGGCAGCCCTTCGGTCGGCCGGATTCCAAAGTCTGGGTCCGGCTTCGGCTGATGTCGCACTCCACCCAACGTCATCTCTGCTGGTCTTCGGGTATAAAGGCATCAGCCAACGCCATTTTCCTCAGTGTTTCTTGCCCCAGATGCCAATTGCCCTCTTGGAAAGCTAAATTTTGGATAAATGCCAATGTTTCCAAAAAAAATAGAAGGCAAACACAAAAAATAAGCATGTATGTACATATCTACAAACAAATACACCATAAGAGACTCCCCCCCAGCTAGCTAATAGGAGGGTAAATACCCTAGGAGTACCACAGAGGGGAAGGAGGGAGGGTAATCCTGACTGCAGATGCTAACCTGTTCGGACATCTACATTTATGGTAGGTACAAAACTGTACTATGTCCTTCAAGGTAGCATCTGCAGTCATAACAAATGGGTAGAATACCATAGCCAACTAGGGGTGGAGGAAGAAAAATTATGGTGTAGTTAGGATCCCTTGCAGTACAGCAGTGGCAAACCCTGCTCGGGATCTAGAGTATAGAGGTAAATTATAATGCTTGGCAAATGTATGCACGGAGGTCCAAGTAGCCGCCTCAATAATGTCCTTGGTTGCCAGTGGCTGTAGCCCTTGTAGAATGAGGTCTTATGTTCTGTGGAATTGGTTTTCCATGGTAGGAGTAACAGAATCTTATGCAATTTCCTATCCATTTGGAAATTGTCTGTTTGGAAATTGCTTTTCCTTCCCTTCCTGTTGCATAGGCTACTAAAAGCTGGTCAGTTTTTCTGTTACCTTTGGTTCTGTCCAGATAGTAGCGTAACTGTCTATGTACATCCAAGGTATGCAGCAGTCTTTCCCCCCTGTTCTGTGGATTGGGAAAGAAGGTAGGTAGGTGGATTGCCTGGTTTAAAGACACTCTGGATACCACCTTAGGCATAAATGTAGGATTAGTTCTCATGGAGACCCTATCTTGATGGAAGATTAGGAAGGGTTGTACTGCCATTAAGGCCTGTAGTTCCGAAACCCTCCTTGCTGAAGTAATTGCCAGTAGGAAAGCAGTTTTCCATGATAGATGTTGAAGTTCTGCTGTTGCTGCTGGTTCAAATGGAGGGAGTGTCAATTTTTCTAGCACAAAGTTCAAGTCCCATGCTGGTAATGGTGGTTTCCTAGGAGGTTTTACATTCTTGATCCCTCTGAGGAACTGCCTGAGTAGAGGATGCGAAAAGACAGGTGGATCGAAGCTGTATTCTGCTGAAATAGCTGATGCATGTATCTTGATGGAGGAATAAGACAGGCCTGTATGTAGAAGCTCTGCCAAGTACTCCAGGATGTTAGCAATATCTATGTTCGACACATCTTTTCCTCTTTCAGTACTCCAAATGACAAACCTTTTCCATTTTCCTGCATAGTTCCTTCTTGTTGAAGGTCTGGGCTTCAAAGATAATGTCTTTAACCCTTTGGGATAGGTCTGGGTTAGTTGCTGCTATGTGATGTTCCAGGCAGTCAGTTGCAATGTTTTAGGTTTGGATGCATGATGTTGTAGTTGTTCTGAGTTAACATCAAAGGCATCAGGGTATTGACCACATTCTCCCCGAGACATGCTCCTCAGCAATGGGTACCAGTGTTGTCTTGGCCAATTCGAGCTATCAGGATTATCCTTGCACGTTCCTCTTTGATTTTCAGTAGTACCTTGTGCATCAAAGGAAGAGGTGGAAATGCATATGCTGTCAGGCCTTTCCAACTGAAGGATAGAGAGTCCACCTTCCATGCAAGTGGGTGGCATGTCCTTGTGCAGAATTTTTGAGCTGGTGATTGAGTGGGGATGCGAATAGGTCTATTTGTGGCATTCCCCATTTCTTTGTGATGGCCCTGAAGATGTCCGGGTGTAGCATCCATTCGTGAGCATCAGAGGTGGTTCTGCTTAACATGTCTGCTAGGGTGTTTTCTTTTCCCGGCACAAACATTGCCTGTAACTGGATGTTGTAGCTCAGAGCCATATTCCAGAGGTCCATAGTCATTCTGCATAGGGGGTATGAATGAGTGCCTCCTTGTTTGTTGATGTACCACATGACTGTGGTGTTGTCTGTCCTTATCATTAAATGGCCTTCTTTGAGGAATGGTCTGAATTTCAGTATTGCTAGTTTTACTGCCAGCATTTCTTTTTGGTTTATGTGCAGGTGTAGCTGGTCTTGAGTCCACAATCCTTGTATGCATTTGTCCAACATGTGCGCCCCCCAGTCTAGGTCTGAGGCGTCCGTTGTGATGGTTTGGCTTGCTTGAAAGTTGTGGAAGGGTAAGCCTGGGTTTGACTGGCATGCTTGAGCCCACCATAGGAACTCCTGTTTCAGGCATGGGATTAGTGGGATTTCGGTTTCCAAGCTGTGCCTGTGTTGAGACCATAAATTCTTTAGGTACCACTGTAGCTTTCTCATATGTAGTCTGGCATGTGGGACCAAGATTATGCATGATGCCATGAAGCCCAAGGCCTGCAGTACTTTTCTTGCTGTTAGTTTGTTCTGCTTTGTTAATGCCAAGAAGTAAAGAGGGAGTTGTTTTTGTTTTTCTGCAGTTAGGAATGCCATTTGTTTTACTGTGTCCAAATCCGCACCCAAGAATGTTCTTGTTTGGGATGGTATCAGTCTTGACTTTTGTAAATTGACTGTGTATCCCAGGGCTTGTAGTAAGCAAATGACTCTTTGTAGATCTGTTGTCAGCTTGCTTTTGTTGTCCGCTTGTAACAGGCAGTCGTCCAGGTATGGATAAATTTGTATTCCCTGTAGCCTGCAGTGAGCGATTACTGATGCCAGGCATTTTGTGAATACTCTGGGCGCAGTAGATAAGCCAAAGGGCAATGCTGAGAATTGATAATGCTCTGATCCTGCAAGAAATCTGAGGTATCTTCTGCAATTTGGTCGTATGGGGACGTGCAGGTATGCCTCCTTGAGATCTAGAGTTACCAGCCAACACTCCTTGCCCAGCATGGGAAGAAGTTGCTGTAGGGTCAGCATTTTCAATTTTGGGACAATGATGTATGTGTTTAAGACGGACAGGTCGAGAATAGGTCTCCAACTTTTCTCTTTTCTTGGTACTAGGAAGAGTCTGGAGTAGAATCCTTTGCCCTGTTCTGTTATTGGTACTCTTTCCACAGCTCTCATCTTTGTTAATTCTGCTATCTGCTTTAGAGCTTCTGTTTTTTGATTTGGAGGTAGATTTGGCATTCCTCTTTTTACTGGTAAGGTGTGGAAGTGGAACCTGTAGCCTTGGTCTATGGTTTGCAAAATCCACTTGTCTTTTGTGATAGTGCCAATTTTTCAAAAATAAGGCTAACTTTCCGCCTAAAGGTGCTGCTATTTGCTCCCTGGTAGGCGGTGTCAGAGCCAAGTCACTGTGATTGTCCTGTTGTAGTGGCAGTGGTTGTGTCTGTGCTTCGGTTATTGCCTTGCCACTGGCGTCCTCTGTAGGCACCTCCTCTGGATTGATTTCTGCCTCTAGAGCGTCTATTCCTGCCTCTGAGATTTTGAGGAATCTGGAAAGGACCAATTTTTGGCAGGCCAGTTCCTGCTAAACCTTGGGGGCTGAACCTGTAAGAAATCCTTAACTGTTTGTACAGATTTTGCCTTTTCTTCCATTTTCTTCATTACTTGCTGAGCAGGTGTACCAAATAGACTGGCCTTATCCATAGGAGCATCTAACAGCTTTGCTTTAGCATGATCCGGCAAGACCTGTTCTTTCAACCATGCATGCCTTCTTATCACTGTGCCAGTCATGGCTGATCTAAATGAAGCCTCCAGTGCATCATAGCCACATTTTAAAGAATGGTTACTAACCTGTTGAATGTTATTCACCATTTCTAAAACATATTTCTTATCTAAGGAGTCATCAGAGGACAGCTTCTTAGTTAGCTGATCAAGCATAAACTCTTATTGGATCATATGAAACTGACAGTTTAAAGCTCTAGCTGAGAGAGTAGCAGAGGTGTAAACTTTTTTCCCCCATCTCTAAGGACCTGGATTCCCTTTCAGAAGGAGTAGGGTTTTTTGCTGAGGTCGAGGCTACTGCCTTAGGCCCCTGGGATATAGTCCCAGGATCTGCAAGTGGGGCCTTGTATAGGTGGTGATGAGTGTCTGGCACCCTGTAAAATCTATCTGGTTTGGCAGGGGCTGGAGGTAATGTATCAGGAGCAGTGCAAACATCATTAAATGCATCATCCACAACAGGCAGTACTGGAGGAATAGCTAAGGGCCTATGTTGTGGTAAGTGTAGGAAAGTCCTAAGCCTTTTTCTTGAATCTGAGAAGTCTTGTCCCTGCCATTGGAATTGTTCTCTCATGGCATGTAAGGTTTCCCAAAGGAAAATTCCTCTGGCGGAGAGGCAGATGGGATGGATTCTTCAGCATCTGAATCTTCATATGTAGGCAAAGGAGCCTCTGGCTGGTCTGTAATGTCTGAGTCATCAGCAGAATCATCAGAGGACACTGGCTCGGGGGGCTCTGCTCTGGATCTCTTTTCTGGTGGCTGAGAGGCCCTGTCTGGGTGAGATTGGGATCCCCTAATTAAGGATATTAAATCCTCTGCCAGAGTAAGCATTTGAGAACTAGAAGTGGGCCTGTGTGAGGGAGGCTTAACAGGCACTGATCTAACAGTTTTGGCTGCTTTAGCCCTGGCAAAGGCCTTAATAGACATGGCTGCAGGAGGCCTAGCAGCACCACGTGCTGGGGTAGAAACATCCAAAGGGATGGTGTCTGATAAATCACTAGGAACCACAGTAGTAGGCAAAATTTCTGAGGCCGATTCAACTAAGGTAGCAGGAGCCTCAGTAGTAGTCATGGATTCGGCTAAAGATTGACCGGTATTCTCGGTTTCGGCCGAAACCGAGACACTCGCGGCTTGCTTAACCGTGGTTTCGGCCGAAACCGCGGACCGCGAGTGTCGGTCTTTTTCTTTGCGTTTTTTAACAATTTGGGTAGTCGGAGGATCCGACGGCATAATGTACGCAAAATCTGAGCCGAAAAACTGTTCAGCAAACTCCGACCGACGCCTAAGCGTTCGTCGGTTGAAGGAAGCACAGGCCGAACAGGCTGCTATGTCGTGGTCTGGGCCTAAGCAAGGCAGACAGTAAGAGTGGAAATCTTTATGAGGTATTTGTTTCCCACAAGTTAAACAGTTATTGACTTTTTCTGACATCGGCTGAGGCAAGAAAGAGTCCCCAACGGGTAGCTTTTAGAAGTCTTCAAGTAGTATTCGTAGTAGTAATCTCTGGATCTGACCGACCGCACTTGCGAACAGCTTCTGCTTGGCCACGCGGCAAGAAAGACTGAGGAAAATGGCGTCGGCTGATGCCTTTATACCCGAAGACCAGCAGAGATGACGTCGGGTGGAGTGCGGCATCAGCCGAAGCCGGACCCAGACTTTGGAATCCGGCCGACCGAAGGGCTGCCTGACGACAGGACAACCCATTTGTTATGACTGCAGATGCTACCTTGAAGGACATTTGCTCAATGCAAAATCGTACCGACGCTTAATAGTGCGCTGGTTAAATCTAGCACAAAACCGTCGTGGTCAGGGCCTAGGCAAGGAATACAGTAAGAATGAAAGTCCTTATGAGGTATTTGCTTCCCACAAGAAATACAATTAACTTTTTCCGACATCGGTCTGGAGCAAGAAAAAAGTTTCCCCAATGGGGTACTTAGCTTTTAATGAAGACTTCGGATCTGAAACTCAAACACGAAAATCTCAGGAGTCGGCCGACCGGCACTTGCGAACTGCTTCTGCTTCGGGCACCGCGCGGCAAGAAAGACTGAAGAAAATGGCGTCAGTTGCATCTTTTATACCCCCCGACAACCTGACGTCAGGGAAGGGGCGACAGCAGCCTACGCAAGACCCAAGACTTTGGAATTCAGGACAACTGAGGGCAACCTGCCAGCAGGATTACCCAAATGTAATGACTGCAACAGTGAAACACGAAGAACATCTATATATTCTAACTCCAGGATCGCACTACAATGGGGAAGGGGGCATATCCAATTTTCTTGCCAATAATACTCGTCAGTCAAATGAAGTGTCGGTCACATGAAATTTCGGTGAAATGGTCTCGGGCAAATGGGTGTCGGTCAATCGGAAGTTAGGGCAAATGAAGTAGACCCATATATATATATATATATATATATATATATATATACACACACACACACATATATATATATATATATATATACATATATATACATACACACACACACACACATATACACACACACATGCACTTTAGAACACAAAAAATTTACCTTCAACTAAAAGCAAATACACCACAAAGGCTTTTGAGCACAGTGAAGGAAAGAAGAGGTATAATAATAGAGAAGAAAGGGGGCTGGCAGGTGGGTAACCCGGACTGCAACAGTGAATACACTCGAACATGTACATTTATGGTAAGTGAACACAACTGTACTATGTTCTTCGTGTTTCACTGTTGCAGACATTACATTTGGGTAGAATCCCAAAGCTATGGTTGGGAGGATGGATTTATACAGCATTAGGAGCAGCTATAAGGCCCTGAAGGACTGCAGTGGCAAAGCCTGGCCTGAAGTTAGAAAAGAGAGGTAAATGGTAATGCTTTGTGAACGTATGAACAGAGCTCCAAGTAGCAGCTTCTAGAATGTCTCTGATAGGAACCCCTCTGAGAAAGGCTGCAGAAGTAGAAGCAGCCTTGGTGGAATGGGATCTGATCCCCTTGGGCGCAGGTTTACCATGGTGCAAGTAGCAGAAACAAATGCAATGGCTTATCCATTTTGAAATGGTCTGCTTTGATATAGCCTTCCCCTCTGTTCTTGCAGCAAATGCCAGCAGTAGTTGCTCAGACTTTTAGAGATTTTGTCCTGCTTAAGTAGAATCTTAGTTGGCTGTGTACATCCAATGAATGCAGAATCCGCTCCCCCTTGTTCTGCGGATTTGGGGAAAAAAGTTGGCAGGTGAATGGTCTGGTTAAGAGCCACACTAGATACCACCTTAGGCATAAAATAAGGATTGGTCCTGAGGGCCACCCTGTTCGGGTAAAAGATAATGAAAGGCTCCAATGCCACAAGAGCCTGTTGTTCTGAAACCTATCTAGCTGAAGTGACTGCCAAAAGAAAGGCAGTCTTCCAAGAAAGAAATTTTATATCCGCAGTAGCAGCTGGTTCAAAAGGAGGAAGGGTGAGTTCTTCCAGCACAAAATTGAGGTCCCATGCAGGAGTCGTTGCCTCTCCTGGGAGGCCTTAAATTTTTGGCCCCTCTGAGGTACTGCTTTAGCAGGGGATGAGAAAAGCTCCGTGTTGTAATGAGCTGAGATGGCAGAGGCATGGATTTTTTTGAAGAAAAAGATAGGCCCTTGTGAAGCATATCAGTTAAGTATTGTAAAATCTGAGGAATACTGGGCTTTGCTGTGTCTATTCCTTGTGCTTGGTTCCAAGCACAGAATCTCTTCCATTTATCAGCATAAGATTTTCTAGTACTAGACCTTTTGGCCTCCAAAATGACATCCATCACAGGTTTACTGAGAGATGTGATTGGTGAAATTAGTTGATTAGCCATGCTGCAAGATTCAGAGTTTGGAGCTGAGTGTGTAGAATTTGATAGTTCTGCTGAGACAATAGATGAGGTGTTTGAGGCAAGTAAAACGGAGGAAGGTGTGACATATTCCTGTGAAGCGGGTACCAGTGTTGGCGAGGCCATTCTGGAGCAATCAGAATCATTTTTGTTTTTTCCTGTCTGACTTTTAGTAAGACCTTGGAGAGTAGAGGCAGAGGGGGTAAGGCATAGACTGACAGGTTTTTCCAGCTGAAGGATAGAGCATCCACTTTCCATGCTTTTTTGTGACTAGTTCTTGTGCAGAATTTGTCCAACTGATCGTTTTGGGGAAGAGGCAAATAAATCTATGTCTGGGCTCCCCCATTTTCATGTCAACATGCTAAGATTTGTGGATCCAGTTTCCATTTGTGTGGGTCCATAAGATTTCTGCTTAGGTCGTCTGCCAGAGTATTTTGCTTTCCTGGCAGGAACTGAGCTTGAAGATGCATTTGGTAAGTCAAGGCTGTGTTCCACAAGGCCATGGCTAATCTGCAAAGGTGGTTGGAGTGGGTACCCCCCCTGCTTGTTTATGTACCACATAACTGTGGTGTTGTCCGTCTTTATCAGTAGTTGTCCTGGATGTAGGAAGTCCTTGAAGGCTGTCACAGCATTCTGTACAGCTAGCATTTATTTCTGGTTGATATGTAGATGCATTTGATTTTGCCTCCATTTGCCCTGAATGCATCTTCCTGCCAGATGGGTCCCCCAAGCATAGTCTGATGAGTCTGTAGTAGGGTTTGGGTGGCAGGGGGTAGAATGAATGACAGTCCCTTGTTTTGGTGACATGCCTCTGCCCACCAAAGGAACTCCTGTTGCAGGCAGGGAATGAGAGGAATCATTGTTTCCAGGCTGTGACAATGTTGACTCCATAAGCTTTTTAGGTACCATTTGAAGTTTTATCATATGCAGTCTTGCACATGGAATTAGTAGAATGCAGGATGCCACGAACCCCAAAGCCTGCAGAATTTGTCTTGCAGATAGCTGGGTTTTTGTTGCCACTTGTTTGAAGTATGTTGCCAGACAAACAAATTCAATTGACGTGAGGTAAGCCACCCGGGCAGTTGTATTCAAGCCTGCACCCAGGAATGTAATTATTTGAGAGGGTACCAGTTGTGATTTATTTTCGTTTATGGTGTACCCTAGGGCATGCTAGAAGCCTTTTTACAAACGGCAAATGGTGAAGAACAGTGTCCTTGTCCTCTGCCTGAATGAGACAGTCGTCCAGATATGGATACATTTGAATGTTTCTTTGTCTGCAAAATGCAAGTACTGGTGCCAGGCACTTTGTGAGGACCCTGGGCGCAGTAGATAAGCCAAAGGGCAGTGCAGAGAACTGGTAATGCAAATAGCCTGCTTTGAAGCAGAGGTATCTTCTGCAAGATTCCCTGATTGGGATATGCAGGTATGCCTCTTTTAAGTCTAGAGTTACCAACCAGGCATTCTTGCCTAGCATAGGCAGTAGCTGTTGTAAAGTCAGCATTTTAAATTTTGGAATGTCCAGAAAAGTATTTAGAATGGATAAGTCCAGAATTGGACGCCATAATTTGTCTTTTCTGGGTACCAGGAAAAGTCTTGAATAAAACCCTTGCCCTTTTTTCCTTTTCTGGTACTGCTTGAATAACCCCCATATCCATGAGGGACATGACTTGTTTCTGGCCTCTGCCCTTTTATTTGGTGGCAGATCTGGCCATCCGTTTGGAATTGGCAACTTGTGGAAATGAAATCTGTACCCCTGGGATACTATATTTAAGACCCACTTGTCCTGGGTAATTAGATGCCAATTTTGAGCATGAAGTACTAGTTTTCCTCCCAAAGGGGCTGCCAAAAGATAAGTGCTTGGAAATGGTAGAGGAAAGTCATTGAGCCTGTTTATTGTATGATGGTGCTTTGCTACCTCCTGATTTGGAGGTGGAGGCACCCCATTGTTTTGTCCTGTAAGATCCTTGTGACTAAAACCTGGAGCCTTTGGAGCGTCTGGGTTTAGACTGAGTGGCTCTATTGGACACTGGAAAAGACCAATTCTTAGTAAGCCAGTGTCTACCGAACCTGGGTGGCTGCACTTGCAAGAAATCTTTTACAGTTTGCATAGATTTAGCTTTGTCTTCCATCTTTTTTAAAACCTCTTCTGCCTTATCAGACTGTCCTACTATAAAGGAGCACTCAACAATTTAGCTTTAACATGATCAGGCAGATTTTGCTCCTTGAGCCAAGCATGCCTTCTTATCACAGATCCAGTTACGGCGGCCCTGCAAGAGGCCTCCAAGTAATCAAAACCACATTGCAAAGTATTCTTTCCAACCTGATCTGCTGAATGCAATAAATCCTGTAACTCTATTTTCCACAATCAGAAATCAACATAATTTTCTGTTTCAGTGAGCCCATAACATGCTGTTGATATTTAAGCATATGAAATTGGCAGTTTAAAGCCCCGTTTGCCAAGGTTGCAGACATATAAACCTTCTTACCCCATCTATCCAGCGCCCTGGAGTCTCTATCAGAAGATGTAGGATTTTTAGCTGTAGAAGCCTTAACACCCTTGGGACCCTGAGAGGTAGTTTCAGGGTCAGCAGCAGGATTTTTAAAAATAAATTTCTGGGAGTCAGGAACCCTGTAATATCTTTCTGGCTTACCAGGAGCCGGAGGCAGGGAATCAGGAGCCATACTTGATTCTGAGAAAACATCATTAACAATGTCTCATACAGGAGGTATAGCCAAAGGCTTATGCTGAGGAAGAAGAAGAAAATCCCTAAGCCTCTTTTTGGATTCTGAGAAGTCCTGACTCTCCCAATGAAAATGTTCCCTTAAAGTATGCAAAGTCTCCTCAGGAGGAGAAGTAGAAGGGATGGATTCCTCTGTATCAGAGTCCTCATAAGTTGGGATAGAAAATTCCTGACTAGAAGAGGAATCAGAAGAAATGGAAACCTGATCTGAAGATTCATAATCAGTGCCTTGCCTAGGGCTCTTACAGGGGGGGGGGCCTGATCAAGGTAATTAAATCCTCAGCCATTTTGATCATTTGTTTTTTAGGCATAGGGACCTGAGCATGTGGCTCATGCGTCAGTTTTTTAAACATTTTAGACATAGAGGTAGGTTTTGGCCTTGATTTTGATGATGACGTTGGTTTAATATACAAATGTTGAGGCCTGAAAACACCCTCAGAAGCCGGTGCCTGCTCAGCGGCTCAGGACCCATTCAAGGGAGAGACATCTGCGGGTTCAATACTTGCAAAATCTCGTGGCGTACCGGACTCCGAATGGGTCTTGGTAGAGGCCTGCGATTCAAAAGTAGCGGGCCTCAGGGGCTGCGAAAGCGCCTCACTGAGTACCGGCGACTGGCTTAGGAGAAGCTTTGTTGTCAGTTTTGGACCTCGACGGTCTGTCTCTCTCTTTTTCCTTGTGTTTTTTGTGAATTCCGGTAGTCTGATTGCTAACAGACGACATTTTAGGATAGTTAAATCTTGAACCAAAGTATTTAGAAGCAAAAATATACAGACGCTTAACAGTGCGTTGGTTATATTTAGCACAAAACTGACAGCAAGGCACGTTGTGATCAGGGCCTAGGCAAGGAATACAGTATTTATTTTATTTTATTTATTTACATGACGTCAGGTCGTCAGGGGTATAAAACATGCAGCCGACGCCATTTTAATCAGTCTTTCTTGCCAAATGAAAATCCTTATGAGGTATTTGCTTCCCACAAGTAATGCAATTATTAACTTTTACTGACATTGGTAAGGAGCAAGAAAAAGGTTCCCCAACGGGGTACTTAGCTTTAGTTTGAAGACTTCGGTTCTGAAACTCGAAAACGAAAATTTCAGGAGTCGGCCGACTGGCACTTGCGAACTGCTTCTGCTTTGGGCACCGCGCAGCAAGAAAGACTGATTAAAATGGCGTCGGCTGCATGTTTTATACCCCTGACAACCTGACGTCATGGAAGAGGAGACAGCAACCGACGCAGGACCCAAGACTTTGTTATTCAGGCCGACTGAGGGCAACCTGCCGTAGATTACCCAAATTCAATGACTGCAACAGTGAAACACGAAGAACATCTACATATTCAATTAGACAACTCACTTACCTACAAACTGCTTGTGCATTTTTAGTTTACCTCAGCTATGTAAACATCTGCATATCCATGGACTGTTCTATACACTTACAAGAGTCTGAAAACTGTCTAGCTGAATCAACATTCTTCCCAGTTAACACATTAAATAAAACAACAAAATAAACTATAAACTAAAAATGAAATAAATATAAGTAAACATTTTTTTTCTGTTAAAAGTTATAGGTTTAAAACTTTTGCATATTTCACAATCCTCTTTAATGAAAAGAACCTAAGCAAACTATGCACAAGGAGCACTTGTTTTCAGGTAGAATCATCAAGCAGGAGAGGCAAAACAAATCTTTTTCGCAGGGCAATCTCTGCAAATTAGAAAGATCTGACCTTAAAAAAATTCAGATGATCAGTGATTGCAAAAGAAAGGATCCAAGAAAAAAATATGAACAAAATATTCTACAGACCAAGATTTCAAATTAAATAATCCAGGGGTTGGTTTCTATAATGTGCTGCAGTTCAGCAGCTAAAAAGATCTCAAGATCAGTAGCAGCACAAAGCATTATGTAGCAGCCTGTTGTACTTACCTCTACTTCTTCCTCACTTTCTACCTTACCTGCTACATTCTCTCATTCCACTGATTGTCTCCCTTTGTACTTCACTCTCTTGTCTCTACCCGCTCCGTTCGCCCTGCGGGCTCACTCCGCTCCCCTACCCTGCCCCCAGAGGTCCTACATTTATACTAATAGCCACACCCTATTCAGTTCACTCCAATCAAATTTCTAGCATCCCTAACTAACCCACCCTGCTTTCTCAACACCACACCCACTAATTTAACCTAGCTCCTGCCCTATCTTAACACCTCTCCCACTACTTTACAAACACACCTTATCCCCTATCTTTCTACTCTCACATCCACCCCACACCACACTTTTAAACTACATCTCACCTAAGTACTAACCTCCACATAACATAATATGCCTATATCATCCATACATCCACAACTTAAAATACTTATCTGTCTGCTACTTATATCTTCTCTTATATCTACTTACCTCTTAACCTCTTATGAACATCCACTTAATTCTTCTCTTTCAATTCCTTCAAAACACACCTCTACCTCTACAACACAATTATCTCCTACCTTCTTAAACCCAACCATACATGCCAACTACCTATTAGCCAAATACCATAGATTAGCACACTTCAAATTCAAAAAACCTACAACCAGGAAAATATTTGACTACTCCTATAAACTTCCACAACAAAAATATCTCGTACTCCTCCACCTTCTACAGGATGGAGATATTCATCCTAATCCAGGCCCACATCATAATGAAACCATTACACACAAAATACAAAACAAAACTACATCTCTCTCATTCTCTATACCCACTCATTCTCTGTCTATTGCCCATCTCAATATACGAAGTATCTGTAACAAAACTAGTCAACTTCATGCCCTTCTAGAAGTCTATCAATTTGATATTTTATGTTTAACTGAAACTTGGCTAAAACCTTCAATTAAGGACAGTGAAATCACCCCACCTGGTTATAACATCATTAGACTCGACCGTACTGCCAAAAAGGGAGGAGGGGTAGCAATTCTGTATAAAACAAAACTCCAAATTAGTACCTTAAATCTGACTATTACCAATGACAATAATGTTGAAGTTATCAGTTCTAAACTTCAAATCAATACTACTAAATCCATAAATATCATCTGTGCTTATCTACCTCCTGGAAATAATATCAACACCCTTCAACACATCCTTTACCTACCATCAACCAAATTCCCTCAAGAGACACTAGTCTTAGGAGACTTTAACATAGATTGGCACTCCTGTAACAGTAATAACCCCACTTCCCATATCAACCTATTTGGCTTCAAACAACTCATCAATGGTCCTACTAGAACTAATAAAACCAATAATACTGAAACCACATTGGACTGGATTCTTACTAATACTCCCTTGCAAACCTACAACACAGGCATCCTTCCAGATGACCTTAGTGACCACTCTCTAACCTACATCATTAGATACAAAACTAACCTAACCTTACCTACCACATATAAAACTCTACGCATAAAAACATTTTAACTCTGCACAATTTCTAGCTGAACTAATACATTGTAATTGGGCCCCACTGAAACATCTCCCACTTAATGAAGCAGTTGAATACTTCAACTTTACATTCCTATCGATCCTAGATCACCATGCCCCAAGCCGTACCATTAGAACAAAAACAAAAACAGCACCCTGGCTAACCAAGAATACGAAGCAAAAATTATTCTCAGAAATAAATCCTGGGATAAATGGCGGCTACCAAAACCAAATTGACCACCAAAACTTTAAGGAACTGAGAAACAGCACCAAAAAAGCTATTCTAACAGATAAAAAGAACTATTACTTTCAACTACAGAGAAACACCATAAAAGAACCCAAAAAATTTTGGACTAGTATTAATAATCTTCTATCCCCTGGTCAAGCAATCACACCAAACCCTCAGGATTCTGACCCAGATAATCACACACAAATAGCCAACGACTTCAACTCTTTCTTCACCAATGCCATCCAAACTCTTGCAAACCACCTTTCTCCTGACACTACTAAACTACTCTCACCTAGTTCAAAAACTACTCTTCCTCCCCTTCACCTACAACCTGTATCCACCTCCTATATCCAATCTCTACTCCAAAAACTTAAACCTACCACCCCATCTGCCGACAAGCTTCCTGCAGAGTACCTGCAAATAGGAGCTAAAGCCACTGTCTATCCCATTTCTATCCTAATAAATAGATCTATAAAGGAGGGTATTGCCCCTTCTATCTGGAAAATATCCCATATCATTCCCCTTCACAAAGGGGGCAAATCTAATGACTTCTCTAACTTTCGTCCCATAGCACTATTATCACCTATAGCTAAAATCATGGAAAAATGTATCCATAAACTACTAAACCACCTTCTCCATAATAATCTACTTGCCAATAGTCAACATGGATTCAGACCTTCCCACAGCACCACTACCGCATTACTCTCCTTTACCAACTCCATCAACTATAACCGCAACATCAATAAACTCTCATCTTCTCTCTTCATTGACCTATCAAAAGCCTTTGATACGGTTAATCATAAACTTCTTCTGTACATACTAAAATCTCAAGCACTAGATCCCTCCTCCTTAACTTGGTTTACTTCTTATCTTGAAAATCGTCAGCAAGCAGTACTCTGGAAAAGTTCACTATCTACCCTCCTTCCTATTTCTATAGGAGTACCTCAAGGGTCTATCTTAGGCCCACTTCTATTTTCTATCTTTATTAATGACCTCCAGTCAGCTATACCTAACACCACTTGCATACAATATGCAGACGATTCCACTATAATCTGTACTGCTTCTTCTCAAACAGAACTTCAACCTCTCACCCAAGAAACCTTTACCACTGTTGAAAAGTGGTTCTCGGACCGTTGTCTACTCCTTAACCCCAAAAAAACCAAATTACTACTGTTTGCACCTACCCGCAAAACTACTTCCCTAAACTTCTCTATTACTTCCACTGACAACACTCATATTACTCCTGATTCTTCTACAAAACTACTAGGTATTACTATTGACAATCTTAATTTTGACTGTCACATCAATAACACAATAAAAGTAGTTAACAAAAAGATTGGATCCCTTTACAGAATCAAATCCTTCCTTACACCTGAAGCCCGGACCACCTTAGCTCAATCTCACCTCCTCTCTACCCTTCTATATGCTTCCCCTATTTACACAAATCTCTCTAAATGTAACCTTAAGAAACTTGCTTCATCTTACCATAATATTGCTCGATTTGCCACAGGATCCCAGTTTAGAACTCACCACTGTCTGAACTTAAAACTAAACTGGCTTGAACTTCCTAACAAACTTACTTATCAACAGCTCTCAATAGCTCACAACATTCTATATCAACCATCCAAAACACCAATACTCTCTAACCTCCTTACTCCCTACAACAATCTAAAACAACTACGATCTTCAAATAAACTACTAGTTAAAAGTACCAAACCCAATAATGCTGCAGGAGATTGTCTTTTTTCAAACTCAGTTGGCAAAATGTGGAACAAACTTCCACTTAATATCTCATCTTTGTCCACTCTTCCACTCTTTAAAAAACAACTGAAAATCCATCTTAATAAACACTGGCTTTGCTCCTGTACCAATCCTGATTAACCTTTCTTCCTCCTTTCCTCTACCTCAATATTTCCTTCTCACTATAACACATCCTGACTGATCCCCATGGACATAATATCCTTGTAGATACAACTTATCTCATATATACTATGAAAAAAAAAAAAAAAAAATTTTTATGACTATGTATTATTTTAGACTGCAGTATGATATTATAAATTGCGTATTGCAATTATTTGTTTTGCTTTGATATGTGTATCTTCTATGTATTTTTTCTGTATTCCCCTTACTTGTTATAACCTTTGGAGCTTTTCTCCCCGGGCCTCCACTGAAAATGGACATATATCCAGCTGGACTAGCCCGTTCAACAAATGTAAAATAAAATAAATAAATAAAATAAAATAAATTATGAGAGCAGGGGAGGAACACACAACTGGGAAAATGCTCAGATGTTGAGTTTGCTTGTGCAGTTAATCCTAAAGACTTGGCGGGATCATGTAGGATCTCCCCTTTCATAAAGCTATATACTGTTTTATATTACCCCTGTAAAACATACCACTAAAGCATTTTCAAACTCTATGATCTCTCAGGAACTCACCAGAAGTGCAAAGCACATTATTTTTTAAACTTGCAAGACTCAAAACTAAGTCTAATTGCATAAAAAATACATTAAAAAGTGAAAATTCACGGTCACGCCATTACCACTTTAGCTCCCCCACACACTTCCTTATAAATATTCACTCAAAGAGCATGGTACCTTGGATGCTGGGCTGTAACATATGTGACTACTACAGTACACATAGCAAGGGCGCTATCCACAAAGGCTGTGTGCCATGTGATTTCCCATGGATGAAAGTTTTGTTATGAGGAACAGCATGTGACCCTTCTTTATTCTACCATAATTGAAAGTACACACACATGCACACATCTGATGCTCTGATTCTGCAATTGCTCTTATGCAGCTTGAGGCTACATTATATTGTTCTGTTCAGGAACTGTATTAATCTGTGATGCTGCTCTTGTGCAGTACCAGTCTAGTCCAACATATCAGCAATGTTATCACTCCATCAAGTCCTTCAGTCACACAAATTACAGCCGTCTGACTTGCCAACAAATCATAATCTAAAAATCTGCAATTTTTCAATAGGTACATTAAATGTACACAGCTGGAAACTATTTTCAACTAGCTTACTTTAACAAAATTACCAATAACCATCAAGCACTAGCAATCAATCAACAAATCAATCAATAAATCAATAAAACAAACAAATAAAATAAAACTTTACATTGCCTGCACCTATGTTCATATCTAATAAGGCATTGCAGGGAAGCAGCCTATGATAATTAGCCATGTGATGCCCCCCAGAAATGCCTGCATCAACAGATTTATACAACCAATTCAGAGAATCATGCATCTAGCTGTGTTAATGAAACATGAACGAAATTCTGCGTTTTCTTACTGCAGTCAATGTGGGAGACTACATAAAAGGTAAGATCAGACACGTGTCTGCGGAGAGGGAGAGGCAGGTGCTTGCTTGTGTGTATGGGGGGGGGGGGCAAGGTAGGATCTGGGTGTTTCTGTAGGGCTATGAGTGGTGTATTGTATGAGGGTATGTGTCTCCCCCTGGGGAAGAATGTGCCCCAGAGTGCAATCTATATATATATATATATATATATATATATATATATATATATGCACACACACACACACACACGTGTTGTGGGGGTGATGCTCACTAGACACCAGGAACTTTTAAATATTACCCTAGATACCGGGGACTTTTTAAGTATTACTCTAAGGCACTTACAAAGTTAACAGAATATGGACAACAGGGACACACTAAAAATATTACTATACGGCATGAAAAAAGTTAACAGAACAGAGGTTGCATCAGGAAATTTATTCTGAACAATGAAGTGTGAAACTCTAATGTCTGGCATTACTTGACTGACAGTAATGGTTCTTGAGTTACAAGAGCCATGCTGACTTCTGGACAAATTTGGAAGGAACACTGGATGACACCATGGAGACTTTTTAATTATTGCTCTAAGCCACTTACAGCTAATAGTGCAGCAGATCTTTCACCATGATGTATTTTCTGAAGAAAAATAAAAACTCGATGTCTGGCATTACTGATTTACTGTAATCATCCAGGATTTTCACGGGATGGCGATTTATAGGAGGCAAAATCAGGGACATTCTATAAAAACCTGGGACAGTTGCAAGGTGTGTGTGTGGTATGGTAGACTGTGTGCATGTGTGAGGAAGAGTGAAGAAGGAGGATATATGTGCCAATGTGATGCAAAGGCTGCCAGTGGTGTTTACTGCACAAAGACATGCAAATTAGCCAATAATGAGATCTGTCCTCATTGTGGCTTACATGTCTCTGAAATCACATTTCCCACAGTTGCAGAAAGAGAAAACTTTCCTAATCCTGGCCATAAACCACAGTAAGTAGACTGCAACTGCTTAATGAATTATTTCATGATTTCACTACCCCTTAAGCTATAAGACTTTTCCTAGGTATGCAAAAAACTGGTGCCATGGTAGGATCCATCAGAATGATGAACAAATCTTCAAAGTTAAACAAATCATTGCTTTTCATGTGCACAACACAAATTTGTTTTTACCAGGTCAAGCTCTTTGCAAGTAAAATAACTCATATCTGAAGGTGCTTTTGTTCCAACTCAATGAAATGGCATCTTATGCTTCTTTTATTCATAAGTAAGCACTGTCTAAACTAATGGCAATACCTGAAGGCCTGAATAAGTAAATGACTTGCACAATGAAGGTTTAGGATCACCTCTCAGCTTTGATTCAAAAGTTAGAGCAAATATCGTATCACATTCTTTCCCAGTCTCCAACTTAAAAGTACTTATTTTATTTATTTTAAATAGCTCAGTCCAAGTAACATGTAATTTTATTTGCTCTAGTGTATTTTCAACTGCACTTTCTAGTACATGATACACTACATCCACAAGTGGCTAGAGATAATTTTCATAAGTGCTTTTTCTTCACTACAAGAAACTCTGCAACTATGGGTCTATATCAGAACAACGAAATAGCATATGTGCGACTACATAAAAGTCGCCACGTAATATCCTAAACCTGAAAATAGAGAATGGCCACATAATCAAATTTTTTCCTAGCGAAAACATTCACGTGGCTATTCGGAAAAAAAAATTAAAAACCATTACCAGCTGAGGGGGCTTTGCCCCACACCACCCCCCAACTAAATATACCAACTCCGAGATCGCACTATAGTGAATGAAAGGGCAACTACGTGTAGATGGCCAACTACCTCCTTGCCCTATGACATATTCATCGAACCGCATTGCGGTTCGATGAATATGTGATGCTCTTTATGTGTTCGCTCAGAAGCAGTTTCGTGCTTCTGATATAGACCTGCAACTGTGACTTATATTGTTGCATTTTACACATTTTAGTGAAATGGCTACTCTGACCAAGGAGTTTAGACAAACTAGCCGCAATGCAGGACATTTTCTTAATTCCCACTGTAAGATTCTGCTCTATCGGCACCCAACTGGCCCACTCATTCTGTGTGGGGGGCGGGGTGGTAGTCAGTCATTCTCGGACTAGGCAAGACCCTATAATCCTACACTATTAAATCCAAAAGTGAACTTAATGCCTTACATAAAAATACCAATGAACCTATACCTTCTTATTATTCTGTAAGTACTAAGCAAACCTGCCCTTGTGGACCACTTTAAGCCTAACCAACTTCTCTTTTGGTTCTCGAATTAACCATTTGGTTAGAGACTGGCCATACCCATCCCATGGTCAATAAAAAAAGTTATGTCTTACTATAATGTTACACCTGTGTTGTCGATCTTCACATATACTTGACCTTGGTTTCAGTTCCAAACCTCGTAAACAACTCTGTTATTCCAGCTCGCCCCTTCCAAATCGCCCCTTCCAAAAACTCTCGAGCTAAGCTCTACCCATAATGCTCCTCGGCTAACTACCTCAGATAGAGTTTGCATACAGTAGTGAAAGACATAATTATCTGCATCTCTTAATGAAGCCCAATGTTAGAAAAGGATCTGATCTACCAAGAAGCCTAAGGTGAGGGGGAAGGGGGGTGGGCACGTCAAGGATATGTGAAGAGTGACAGCACAGATGGAACATTATGGTAAGACATAACTTCTTTATCTGATGTTGTCAATCTTCACATAATCTTTGACTGTGGGACAGAGACCCCAGCTACCTGAATCTTGGGAGGTCTCACAGAAGAATATTCTTGAGGACCATTGAGCTGAAGGATGCCAGTCCCCTAGAGATCAGATCCAGTTCGTAATAAGTAAAGGTGTGGGGAGATGTCCAAGTAGCTGCTGCACAAATATCATCTATAGAAACTCTAGAGTGAAAGACTGCAGATGTGGCTACTGCTCTAGTAGAATGTGCTTTAACAGGTCTTTGTAGTGGGAGATTCTTCTGGTCATAAACAAAGGTGATAGTCCTTTAGCCACCTAGCCAGAGTGACTTTAGAAACTGTTTTCCTCATAGCCATTGAGGAAAAGGAAACAAACAACTGATGTGATTTTTTGAATTCTTTTGTCCCGTGCAGGTAGAAATGTAGTCGTCTATGTACATCCAACAAATGTAGGTAGTAGTCACTTTTGTTAGAAAAGTTGGGAAAGAAAAATGGGAGTCGAACAGTTTGGTTAGGGTTGGTTTCAGTTACGATCTTTGGTAAAAGAGAAGGTTTTGTCCTCAATGAGACCCTGTCTTTATGAAAAATTAGATAAGGTGGTTTGTAGGACAAGGCTTGTATCTCAGATATTCTCCTTGCAAAGGTAATGGCTACCAGGAATAAAGTTTTCCAGGACAAGAACTTTAGACTGCAATTTGTAGTAGGTTCAAAGGAGGGATAAATGAGAGACTGGAGTATCAAATTCAAGTCCCAAGGTGCTGAGAGTTCTTTATATAGAGGTCTGAGGATCAAGAATCCTTTCAGAAAGGCTTTGCAAAGCTTGCGGCACATTAGGGATACGCCATTTAGACCAGATGGATAATTACAGATCGCAGCTAAATGCACTCAAATGGTCGATGCTGAGGCTCCTGCTTCAAAACGCAATGTCAAGAACTGCAGTACTTTATTGATTGGAGCTGAATATGGATCAAGGTTAGCCTTTGATGCCCATTTCGAGAACTTCTGTCACTTGCTACAGTACAGTTTTCTAGTCGAAGGTTTGTGGCAGGCCAGAAGAATTCTTTGGACTGGGGAAGTGAGAGAGGAATGCCTGGCAATCATGGGAATTGGAGAAGCCACACACTGAGCCTGAGGTTCTGGAGATTTGGATGAACCAGTACATCTGGATGGGACAGTAGGTCTGGAGCTGGGTCCAGAGTCCAAGGTTTCCAAACTAGATGAGGCCAGAGAAAGGGAAACCAAATCTGTCGAGGCCAAAAAGGGGCAATGAGAATTATCCTGTTCTTCGACCTGTTAGCTTTCTTTAAGAACTGGGATAATAGGGGAATCAGGGGAAATGTGTAGCGCAGACCAGAGAAACAGTTGTGTAAAACACTTTTAAGTCGTTTTTCATTGAAATTCAGTTAATTTAACTGCATTTACTGTAGTTTAGCTACACACCCAAGTGTGGTAGCCTGCACTGTGTTTAAAGTGATTTCAATGCTGTTCTAAGTGTTTTTCTCTGCTAAAACTAAAAACACACACAAGAAAAATGTTCTAGCTGGTTTTCCCGTTACTAGAATAGTCCAGATACATGTTTACTATATTTATGACTGTATTGCAGTTTCGGAGCTCTGCAGACCTTTCTGTAATAGAGGGAAAGCCTTTCTGCTTATCAGTGGAAGTGGTAAGTACTAGGTAACCTAACTACCCCAAGAGGAGCGGTTTGTAGCTGTGAAATTGATCCCTTTTATCTTTCTGCTTTAAAAGCCCGTGTTTGCATGATGTGCAGCGCCACTAAGGCAGGGTAAACAAAGTCTGCTCTTTAATTTTTCCCTTAGATCTGCTAGTTCTCTCATCTTCTGCATTTTTACTAGCTTATTAGTCTAGCACTTTACCAGACTTCTTGTAGCAATTACTGTAGCACACAAAAGTGCTACCAGCACTAAACATCCTACAGGGAAACAGCTCCAGTACTTATTATTAATGCCCACCCCTCCAGACATGTCTAAAGGTCAGTTCCCTGTGCTTTCTCCTATTAACCTGGTGAACTCGGGCATCCTGAGGCAATGTAGCAACTGCCTCATGTACACTAGACAACCCTCTCCTCTTACCTCTCGACACTCAAACTTGCAAGAGATGCACTTATATACCAAAATGGAAGCCAAGCACTCTCCAGCCAAGACTGGAACAGCTGGTCAAGAGGAGAACTTCAACACTTGCACCACACTACATGGAACACATAGACCTCCAGAACACACACCAGCATTCCCTTCACATAAAAACACAAACCACACACCCACCTTCGCAGAGGCTCTCAATAAAAATCTACCCAAACAGCAGAGACCTCCAAGGCAGAAACGCACTCGACCAACACAACACAAATCACGAGACACATAACTCTCCTAAACAGTGTACCACTCAAACCAAATCCCCTAAGGCAAAACAGCATGCCCAACACAATAGTCATAGGTGACTCGATATTGAGGCACACTGATGCAACACTCACTAGGTTGAATAAGGAGAAAGTAACAGTCAGCTGCCTGTCGGGTGCCAGGATCCACCACATAACGCTTGCACTCAGGTCCCTCAACAACAGGTACAAATATGACTGTCACTGTACATGTGGGTGTGAATGACCTGAGATATACCTCCCTGGACTACATGAAAAGAGATATGGAGGAGCTCTCGGATTACGTAGCCTAGGCGGGTATGACCTTAGCCCTGAGCAGCATCCTACCATCACCTAGAATGATACCACAGTACAAGCACAAAATGATTGATTTCAACAATTGGCTAAGTTTCTGGTGTCATTCTATGGGGATCCAGTATCTGTCTGCCTGGGATGATATGACTGACGGACCTCGATGCTTTGCCAGAGATGGCCTGCATCTGTTACCCCTGGGCTTCCGGGTACTGGCCAAGGCTCTTACCACCCCTATTGTGCCTTTTTAGGCAGTATTCCAAAGACCAAATTACTACCATAACAGCTACAAACAAATGCAATCTGAGGATCATGCTGCTCAATGCTAGCAGTCTAAATCTCAAAATGCACTCGCTCAAAGCATTCCTTAAAATGGAGAACATCGACATTTGTGCTGTAACAGAGATGTGGTTCAAAGCAGCAGAAAGAACCCCTGCACTACCAGGCCATAACTCATTCCACACCTTTCAGCCCCAGAACTTGGACTGAAGTTCCAAAAGCGGTGGTGTTTCCATATTCATAAAGGATGCGCACACCTCCAGACTGGTAGCCCAACATAATGCATCAGAGATACTTCAGGTGCAGCTAACACTGGGTAAGACAGCGATTCAGGTCGTGGCCTGCTGAAAGTCCCCAACCATGTCCCAAGACTCTCACTCCATGTTCCTAAGCACCCTGGAGAATAAGCACCCTGGAGAATATTAGAGTCCAACCTAATACTCTCACACTGGGCGACTTCAACTACCCCTCCATTAACTGGAAAAACTACTCATATACCAATACACTTGCCCAACGTTTCCTGGAATTTATTAATGCCAATGCCCTGGACCAGCTCGTTCTTACCCCCACTAGAGGTAGCAACATCCTCCACCTGGTCATTACTAACATGGGCGACCGATGTTCTATGCCAACAGTCAACTCCTCCCTGGTTAGATCTGACCACAAACTAATCACCTTGGAAATCTATATCCCTTCCACCTCACCTCACCCCACCCACAAAGGTAAACGCCATGAAAAACTTCTCCAAAGCTAACTTTGGGCTCCTAAAAGAGGTGGCTAACTTCACTGCACCCATGCAAATGGAGAATAGTTGCATGACCGCCGAATCATACACCAAATGCACTCTACGAACACGTACACAAATGCATAGATTTTGCCATACCCAACAGAACCAAGATACTCTCCTCCAAAAAAAGGAAGCCAATCTGGTGGCCCCCTGCCATAAATGAACTCTACAACAGAAGCGGAGAAACTGATGCGGAATAAGGTGAAGTCCCAAGACTGGAAAAACTCCCTTATCAGCCTCAACAAATAGCTGAGATTCCTCATCAAATCCTCTAAAGCTAGCTATGAAAACAGAATTGCAGCAGATAGTAAAGACAACCACAAAGCCTTCTATAGATTATATAAAGAATCTCCACGGCAATTCCCAGATTTGTTCTGAGCTACTGCACAATGGTACCTTCTATACCAAGCCAACAGATATTGCCAATATACTGGCCAACAGATTCATTGCCAAATGTGCCCCCTCCCCCCAAAAGGACCAATCACAATACCACTAGATTACCAGGCACCCAGTATTACTGCTGCACGGGTTAAAACAGCACTGTCCAAGGCCAAGAATACAGCTTCGATGGGACCCGACAATATCCCTGGCTGTGTCTACATGAACTGTAGAGTGAACTGGCACCACACCTGTGTGCCCTGGCCCTACCGAATGGCGCACTGCTACAGTCAGCCCCCTCCACAAAGGAGGAACGACTACAGACCCAGGGGACTATCACCCCATTAGCCTGACAAGTCTGATATGCAAAGCTATGGAATGCATCATCGTGGACCTAATAAACAAGGCTATAAGGAATCTCCAAACTCTGGATCCCACACAGTTTGGTTTTGTAAAGGATAGATCACGTCTGCTCAATCTGGTCGACTTCTTTGAGTCAGTCACTAGAGCTGTGGATGAAGGCAAGGTGGTTCATACAGCCTACCTTGATCTGGCCAAGGCCTTTGAAAACATTCCCCACTCAGGAATCATGAAAAAACTCAGTAAGCTAGGCATCAACCTCTGCATCACTATGTGGGTTGCGAACCGTCTCACAGATAGAACCCACAGTGTGAAAGTAGCTGACTCCAAGTCAGACTGCCGACCAGTCATGAGTTGAGTCCCACAGGGTTGGGTCCTCTCCTGTTTGGCATCTACTTCTTTGAAGTCCAGGCCAATACAAAGGGACTCTGGCTGACAAATTTCATAGACGACTGCAAGTTGAGAGCTATTATTAACTCCCCAAGTGATGCTGACATCCTGCAGAAAGGCCTCACTGAGACTGACGACTGGTGTCAGAACCATGGCCTTAAGCTCAATGCCAAAAAATGTGTCTACATCCCCTTTGGGAAAACTCAGTTCCCATGAATTACCACATCGATGGTACTCCACTGAACACAGAAAGCGTTATAAGAGATCTGGGAACACAGGCTGACAGCAACCTCTATTGACAACCACATTGCCACTGTGGTCTGTGTGGTACATCTCATTATCAAGGGTTTTGCATCCAGAAGTAAGAGGTCATTGTCTCCCTGTACTCTTCCCTCATTAAGCCAGTCATTGAGTACAATGCCCCATTTGGCATGTACCTCACTAGACACCGCAACAACTGGAGAGGCCACAACATTACATCACAAAGAGGATCCTAGGCCTTAAAACACTTGTCCTATAAGGACAGACTCAAATCAACTATTCTCTGTCTCATATCACCTACTTAGAGGTAATCTCTGCTCGACTTACAAAGCCATGTCTGAACCAGCTCTGTTAGAAATGCTACATCTAAAGAAATTCTAATCCCGCCGTACCACACGCTCTAGAGACCTCAACCTCATTACCACAATCAACAGAACATGTTGGAGGGACAGGTTCATAATCCAGAGACTGCCTTTGCTATGGAATAGATACATGTCAAGCAGAGCACCTCATTGGCCCTCTTCAAGAGGAATCTTGATGAGTGCATGGGAAATAGAAAATTCACCCTGGGGATCACTCCAGTGGCTCTACTCAATAGAGGCACTGGGAACTAATGTCGGGTGGCACGATACCAGGGTAATCCTATGGGCTAGGATTGTAAAGGCTCCAGGGCCATTAGCCAAGTATACACCTATGAAAACAGCATCTCTCTGAGAGGCAAAGTAGCTGCTTTATTTGTTGTTCAGGGGTGATGCAATCAGGTTGTAGCAAGGCTGGCCCCAGTGGCGAAATATCTCTTCATCTATCAATGGATAGACAGAGCACTCGTGAGGCATTAGAATACATTTGCTCAGTATGTCCGCAATCACATTGGAGCTCCCCAGAATATGCATTGCTATGAGAAAGTGGTCAGATGAAATCACCCATTGCCAACTCTGATAGCTTCTTTCTCAACAGAGAGAATAGGATCTGGTTCTCCCCTGCTTGTTGACATACCAGACTACTCTGTTTGAACTGCAATTGTTCCCA
This sequence comes from Protopterus annectens, assembly GCF_019279795.1. Lineage (NCBI taxonomy): Eukaryota > Metazoa > Chordata > Ceratodontiformes > Protopteridae > Protopterus > Protopterus annectens. Next base: position 1,467,986,640 of record NC_056735.1, read on the forward strand.
AGGGGAGGATTTCCTGAAATGCTTGCAATGCTAAGACCACCACCCTCATCTCTAGAACACTGATATGCAAGTTGGCCTCCAAGTGGGACCAAGTGCCTTGGACTGTGTTTCCAATATAATGCCTCCCCACCCCATCCGGGATGCATCCATGTTCACTATGGCTTGGGGTTGATGGGGAACAAAAGGAAGGCCCAACAAGATTTCCTTGGAGTGAAGCCACCAAATCAGATTCCTGGCAACGGTTGGTGGTCGTGAACAAATGGGACATTGAGTTAGTATGGACCACTGAAATGCTAGAAGCCATTACAGAATTCGCATGCGATATCTCGCTAGGGGGACTACAGTGATAGAGGCTGCCATTGACCCTAGAGTTTGTAGAATGAGTCTTACTGGTACTTTCCTGCTGCGAATGATCTGACTAACTTGAGATCTTATCCTCTGAAGTCTTTCTGTGGGAACAGATGCATTGCCTGTGACCATGTTGAGCATTGCTCCAATGAATTCCAACTGTCAAGATGGTTCTAGATGGGACTTTTTGTAATTTACAGTGATACCCAAGCTGGAGCAAAGGAGAAGAGTATAGACACCTGGTGTGAATGGTAAGGAGCCAGTCATCTAGATACGGAAACACTTGGAATCCTCACTGTCTGAGATGAACTGCTACCACTGCCAAGCATTTGGTGAACACCCTGGAGGTTGTGGTGAGACCAAAGGGCAGTGTCCAGAAAGTACAGTTGTGTACACTTACCATAAATGTAGATGTTCGAGTGTCTTCACTGTTGCAGTCATCACTGTAGAGTTCTTCCTGCCGGCAGGCAGCCCTCGGTCGGCCAGAATCCCAAAGTCTGGGTCTGGCGTCGGCTGTGTATTCATCCTCCCTAACGTCAGTGCGCCAGGGGTACAAAGCTCCCAGCCGACGCCATGTTCTCCAGTTTTTCTTGCCCCAGATGTCAGGTGCCCAAAAATAAAGGCTAAAAGTAAAACAAAAATGCAACATACAACAATCCTCATACCCTGTAGCAAATACACCTCAGAAGAAGGGTGAAGCAGGGAACCACACCAATAAAAGTATAAGAGGGGACAGGAGGGTGGGTAACCCAGACTGCAACAGTGAAGACACTCGAACATCTACATTTATGGTAAGTGTAACACAACTGTACTATGTTCGTGTTTCACTGTTGCAGTCATCACTGTAGGGTTGAATCCCAAAGCTGAAATAAAGGGTGGTGGTTATAGAGTAGGAGGAGCGGCTAGAAGGCCTTGCAAGACTACAGAAGCAAAGCCTGCCCTAGATTTAAAATAAAGAGGAAGATTATAGTGCTTCGAGAAAGTATGCACTGAACTCCCAAGTTGCAGCTTCCAAAATATCTTTGGTAGGAACTCCCCTGAGAAAGGCAGCTGAAGTAGCAGCAGCTCTGGTAGAGTGAGTCCTAATTTTTCCAGGGATTTGCTTTCCATGATGAGAGTAACAAAATCTAATTCCATGAGCAATCCATTTAGAAATTGTCCGTTTTGAAATAGCTTTGCCTTGAGAATTAGCTGCATAAGAAACAAACAGTTGTTCTGTTTTCGTGATATCCTTGGTTCTGCCCAGATAAAAGCTAAGCTGCCTGTGTACGTCCAAAGAATGCAAGATCCTCTCCCCCTTATTTTGTGGATTAGGGAAAAAAGTTGGCAGGTGAATAGTTTGGTTTAAAGCCACTTTAGAAACCACTTTAGGCATGAAAGTAGGGTTAGTCCTCAAAGAAACCCTGTCTTGATGAAAAATAATGTAAGGTTCCACAGCAATGAGCGCTTGTAACTCTGAGACTCTCCTGGCTGAAGTTAAAGCCAGCAAGATAACAGTCTTCCATGATAAATACTTTATATCAGATGTAGCAGCAGGCTCAAAAGGTGGCAGAGTAAGCTTTTCCAGAACATAATGGAGGTCCCAAGCAGGAATGGGTGGGGTCCTAGGGGGCCTTAAATTATTTGCTCCTCTGAGATATTGTTTCAGAAGTGGATGTGAAAAAATTGGAGGATCTGTATTATAATGTACAGAGATAGCCGAGGCATGTATTTTTATGGAAGAAAAAGATAAACCCTTATGCAACGTATCTGTTAGGTAATGTAAAATCAATGGAATATTTGGAACGTGAGAATCCGATTCCTGAGCCTGCATCCAGGTGCAAAATCTCTTCCATTTTCCTGCATAAGATTTCCTGGTACTAGGCCTTCTGGCTTCTAAGATGACATCCATAACCTGTTTGGTAAGGGTAGGATTAATTATAGACCCTGAATACGCCAGGCTGCGAGTTTTGATATGAGAGTGCAGGATCTGGCCCTGATATTGAGACAAAAGATTTGGAATCTGAGGTAGAATCCAAGGAGTTTCCTGGGATTAATTTATCAGTGTTGAGTACCAAAATTGTCGAGGCCAATTTGGGGCCAGTAAGATAATCTTTGGTTTGTCCTGTTTTATTTTTAATAACACCCTTGGTAGAAGAGGCAGTTGTAGGAAAGCATACCCAGAGAGGTTCTTCCAACTGAATGAGAGAGCATCCACTTTCCATGCTAGCTTGTGATATGTCCTTGTGCAAAAAGTCTGTAACTGGTAGTTGTGGGGAGATGCAAATAGATCTATGTCCGGGCAACCCCAGGCTTCTGTAATCATCTTGAATATTTGTGTGTCTAGCATCCACTTGTGTGGGTCTGACAGATTCCTGCTCAGGCTGTCTGCCAGAGTGTTTTATTTCCCTGGCAGGAATTGAGCTTGTAAATCCACTTTGCAAGCTAGTGCTGTGTTCCATAGAGTCATGGCTAGTCTGCAAAGGGGGTAGGTGTGTGAACCCCCCTGCTTGTTTATGTACCACATAACTGTGGTGTTGTCTGTCCGTAGCAGTAGCTGTCCTGGCTGTAAAAGATCCCAGAGAGCCATGAGGGCATTCTGTACAGCTAACATCTCTTAAATTGATATGTAGATGCTTCTGATCCTCTTGTCCAAAAAACCTTGCAGGCCTTTCCCCTGCAAGTGAGCTCCCCATGCATAATCCGAGGCGTCCGTGGTTATCACTTGGTTGGCTGGAGGTAGACTGAAGGCTTTCCCTTTGTTTTGAAGACATGCCGTGGCCCAGCAATGAAATTCCTTTTGCAGGCAAGGCAAGACAGCAATCACTGTTTCCAGACTGTGACAATGCTGGGACCATACGCTTTTTAGGTACCATTGTATCTTCCTCATATGCAGTCTTGCATATGGTACGAGTAGGATGCAGGAAGCCATGTAACCCAAAGTCTGCAGGAATTTCCTTGCAGTTAGTTGAGACATTAACGCCAGGCTTTTGAAAGTTGAAGCCAGCTGTAGTTGTTTTTCTGGCATCAGGAATGCCATCTGGGTTGAAGTGCTCAAAAGAGCACCCAGGAAAGTTATCTGTTGAGTGGGTGTCATACGTTCACAGTGAATCCCAGGCACTTGAGTAGATTCTGAACAAATTCCAGGTGCTGGAGTAAGATGTCCTTGCTGTCTGCTTGAATAAAGCAGTCGTCCAGATAAGGGTAAATTTGAATTCCCCTGAGTCTGCAGTAAGCTACTACTGGTGCCAGGCGCAGTAGATAAGCCAAAGGGCAGCACAGAGAATTGGTAATGTTTCGAGCCTGCCTTGAATCTGAGGTATCTTCTGTACTGCTGTCTGATAGGAATGTGTAGGTAAGCCTCCTTTTAGTCCAATGTCACCATCCATGCATTTTTGCTCAACATTGGCATTAGCTGCTGCAGAGTAAGCATCTTGAACTTTGGTATCTCCAGGAAAGTATTTAAGACTGACAGATCCACGATGGGTCTCCAAGTATTTGGCTTTCTGGGAACTAGAGTCTTGAATAAAAGCCTTGTCCAGTCTCTGAATTTGGGACCAATTCTATGGCCCTCATAGCCATGAGGGACCGCACCTGTTTTAATGCCTCTGCCCATTGAGTTTTTGGTAGGTCTGGCCATCCGTTTGGTTTTGGCAAGGTGTGAAAGTGGAATTTGTAACCTCTTAAAACTACATCCAGAACCCACTTGTCTTGGGTTATGCAAGTCCAATTTCGGTGAAAGAGAGAAAGTTTTCCTCCCAGAGGAGCTTCCAGGAGAGAGGCTCCTGGAGCCATGCAGGGGGAGTCATTGAGCCTGTTTCCTATAAGGTTGAGACCTATCTTCTCCACCCCTAGGGGTGGAAGCACTCCACTGTCTAGGCCTATACGAGGTCTGTGCTTGGGCTCTCCCTCTGGGGCGCCTATATCTACCCCTCTGAGGCCTGTCCGAGCTGGGAAAGGACCAATTCTTAGCTGGCCAATTTCTGCTAAATCTAGGAGGCTGAACTTGTAAGAAATCCTTAACCGTTTGCATGGATTTTGCTTTATCCTCCATTTTCTTTATAACCTCTTCAGCCTTAGACCCAAACAAAACATTATGTTGAACAGGAGCATCCAGTAATTTTGCTTTTACTTGATCAGGCAAATTTTGTTCCTTTAACCAAGCATGCCTTCCAATGACCGTGCCAGTGGCTGCCGCCCTGCAAGAGGCCTCCAAAGCATCAAAACCCCAGTGTAAGGTATGTTTCCCCACCTGCTCAGTAGCATGCATCAAATCTTGTAAATCCTTATTGTCTGCACATGCAGAAATGGTAGACATTATTTGTTTCATAACAGAAAAAAGGTATTGCTGATATTTCAACATATGAAATTGACAATTCAAAGCCCTAATAGATAAAGCAGCAGAAGTGTACACTTTTTTGCCCCATCTCTCCAAAGCTCTAGAATCCTTATCTGAGGGAATAGGGTTCTTAGCAGTGGCGGCCTTAACACCCTTAGGACCCTGAGAAATGGTTTCTGGATCAGCAGTAGGATTTTTAAATAGAAACTGATGAGAGTCAGTGACTCTAATATCTATCAGGCTTAGCAGGGGCCAGAGGAAAAGAGTCCGGGGTTAAATTAGACTCAGTAAAGACATCATCCACAATATCCAAAATAGGAGGAATAGCCAGGGGTCTGTGTTGGGGAAGAAGGAAATCCCTAAGCCTTCTCTTAGACTCAGAGTACTCCTGTCCATCCCAGTGAAAATGTCCCCTCATGTCATGTAAAGTTTCCCCAAAAGAGTAATCTTCAGGAGGAGAAGCTGAAGGAATGGATTCTTCAGCATCAGAATCCTCATAAGGAGGGAAAGTATAATCCTGTTCAGAGGAAGACACTGAAGAGATGGATACCTGATCAGAGGATTCATAATCCAATTCTAGTCTTGGCCTTTTGTCTGGAGGGGGATGGGAACCCCTAACCATAGTTAGCATGTCCTCAGCCATTTTAAGCATTTGTTTTTGAGATTTAGGTCCTGGATCAGAGGAGGCCTGGGCTTGAGTCTTTGCCTTTACCTGAAGCTGCGTAGGCCTGAAAACCCCCTCGGAAGCCGGTACCTGCACAGTGGCTCCGGACCCATCCGAGGGAGCATTATCCGAAGGTCCTGCACCTGGAATATTCGAAGGCCCAGTTGGCTCCTCGGGGGAGTCCGTATCGGCAAGCGGTTCTGAAATGGCCAACAGGGGCTGCCAATGCGCCTCACTGATGACGGCCGAACCGGCAGCTGGCTCTACTTGTAAACTGTCGTTTGATTTGGACCCCGGAGGCCTACCTTTATCCTTGCGCCTTTTATGAACTCCGGTAGTCGGAAGCGTGTCAGACGACATGTTACAATTAAATCGCCTCCCAAAGTAATGAAAGGTAAAATCGTATCTCCGTTTAATAGTACGTTGATTAAATCTAACACAAAACCGACAACTAGCTATGTCGTGGTCAGGGCCTAGGCAAGGAATACAGTAAGAATGAAAATCCTTATGAGGTATTTGTTTCCCACATGAAATACAGTTATTAACTTTTTCTGACATCTGACTGGAGCAAGAAAAAAGTTTCCCCAACGGGGTACTTAGCTTTGAAAAGAAGAATGTCTTCGGTTTGAAGCACCAAAAAGAACAGGAGTCAGCCGACCGGCACTAGCGAACTGCTTCCACCGCGCGGCAAGAAAGACTGGAGAACATGGCGTCGGCTGGGTGCTTTGTACCCCTGGCGCACTGACATCAGGGAAGATGAATACACAGCCGACACCAGACCCAGACTTTGGGATTCTGGCCGACCGAGGGCTACCTGCCAGCAGGAAGAACCCTACAGTGATGACTGCAACAGTGAAACACGAACATCTGATTGACTGGCTCAGAGCCAGAAGTGCAGAAATCTTCTGGACCATTTATCCATCTTTATATGATAATACACGTCCTGAAGATCTATTGAGCACATCCAACTGTCTTTTTCCAAGAATGGAAGAATAGATTGAACCGTGACCAGACGAAATTTGGTTTGTTGAACTGATTTGTTCAGGATACTGAGATCCACGATTGGTTTCCAGTCCCCTGTCTTCTCTGGCACTAAAGAATCTTCAGTAAATTCCAGACCCTATCTGGTCTGGGGGGACTACTTGGATGACTCTTTTGTCGAGCAGTTTTTGAATTTCTACGACTGCTGCCTCCCTGTTACTGAGTGGAATGTCTGGGACTTTGATCACACTTTTTGGTTGTGCTGAGAAAGAAATTTTGTATCCTCTGGTTATAATCCTCTGCACTCAATTGTCTATGGTTATCCTTATCCAGGCAGATCGGTGCAGGGATAATCTCCCCCCCCCCAGGACTGCCTCTAGAGGATGGCAATCAGGCCAACTTTCAGGAATGATGATAGGAGTTCACAGAGAAAGAACCCCTGGAACCCGGATTCTGCAGGCCACCTCTGCTTCTCCTCGGTGGCTTCCATTATTACTTTCCCCTCTGCCCCAGGAGAAGTCTACACCATTCCACTTTTAAGAACTTGCTCCACTCACACCTCTCTTCTCGATGGGAATGCACCTGTTCTCATCCTACCAGACTCCCTCCACTATATCCTTTCCCTCCACTATCCTACTTGTTATCCAACAAATCTCCAATATTTCTATTTTATTCCACCTTTTTCTCTCTCTTTACTCACTTTTTCAGAAACTCTTAAAAACCTTCCCTCCTCAAGGCCTGCAATTCCAATTAATTTGCCTATTTTCTGTCTTATGAAACTATACTCCGATCATACAGTTACCTGTTGTCATATACTGTTATTTTTCATGTAATGCTAGGGCACTTCTCCCAAACATTACTCCTACCAACCTTGTGGAAGCCTTGCTTTTCATTCTCAAAAATGTATAACTTTTCAAATTGTTCAACTTTTTATTTTTGTATTTCTATGTATAACTCACATACTGGTGATTTATTGTAAAAACTGTATTTCATTATACTGTTTGTAAATCTGTATTTGAAGCTTTTCTCCCCGAGCCTCCATTAAAAATGGGCTCATTTTTGGCCCAATGGACTTTCCCAGTAAACACACTACAAGCAAATAAATAAATAAATATGTCCTTGCCACGTCAGTCTTGGAAAGACCCTTGGGACTTCTTGAACCATAGCCTCCAACACCACTGGTTCCTGGAATAAGGCCACTGAGGAGTGGAAAAGTGTACACCCAAGGTAGAAAGAGTTTGCCCATCTTTCTCACACCTGGCTAGAGTCTCTAACTTTGGGATCAAATAGGGATGCTCTGTCAAACAGAGCATTGACAAAAAACTTAAATGGCTCCATGAACTCAGAGAGGCACATCCAGGCATGTCTCCTAATGGCTATGCCTGAACCCACTGCTCTCATCACCCCTTTGGCAACATGTGCAACTAGCCTCATGGAGGAGTTGGAAATAGATTCAAGGGTGGTGAGCTGAGAAGCCACTTTGTCAGGAGCAGTAACTGAAGGAGTTCAAGACAGAGTATCGGATAGCTCTTTAATCAGATCTCTCTGTAGTCTCAAAATATGCCATATAATTCAAGGATCAGAGAGAAAGGTCGATGAGGCATACACATGCTTTCCAAATCTATCCATAGTCCTAGATTCTTTATTTGGAGGACAGATAGGATTTTCATCCGCAAGTTCCTTTTTGGTGGCTGCTGCTACCACCATGGCATCTACAGGAATTTCCTTAGCCCAGTTTTGGTGATCCTGAGGTGCTGAAAGGATAAGGTCTCATCTCTTTGGTTTTGGCTTGATAAAATCAGGTAACTTCCAGGCCCACTGAGCTATCAACTTAATGAGATCATCAGTGGGTGGAGAAATCCAAGAGGTACAGGGCTGGGCATGAAAAGCCTCCAGGTATACTGATTTCTTGGAGGAAGGTTGGAGGGAATTCTGGCAACCCCTATGCCTCAGGATCTCTAGGATGTCCCCGAAGGAATCATCAGGGGTGACTTGGGGGAACCTTCTCTTTCATTGAAATTGGTACCTTCTGTGAATGACTCTTCAGGGGAGTCCAAGTGCTTCCTCTTGCACTTTCTCTTTGCAGGAACCTCTTCAGTGGGATGCTCCTGAAAGGTATCCAAGGAGGACATAACCACTGTGGTTTGATCCTGAGACTTTTTTACACTGTCCCAGGGAAGACACTGGGGGAAGCACTGGTTGAGGGGAAAGGGCCAAAAGTTTGGCCCGACGGGGATGGCATAGACTGATTGCTTGCAATGGACAAGGCCCTCTCCATAGCCTGGAAGGCAGGCCCCCCCAATAGAGGGGTGGGAGCCCGGAACTGAAACAAACTCCTTCGGTACTATGGTCCCACCCCACATCAAAGCAGCAGCCTCCAAAGCCGAAGCTGAAGTCGAGCATACATAGGTTACAGTTAGCTGCCTGTCGGAAGCCAGAATCCACCACATAACACAAGCACTCAGGTCAATCCAGAACAAGTACAAATATAACTCTGTCATTGTTCATGTTGGTGTGAATGACCTGAGACGTCCCTCCCTGGACTACATGAAAAGAGCCATGGAAGAGCTCTCTGATCATGTAGCCCAGGCGGGTATGACCCTGACCAGCATCCTGCCCTCACCAAGAATGATACCGCAGTATAAAGAAAAAAATGATCAATTTTAACAATTGGCTAAGCTTCTGGTGTCATTCAAAGGGGATCCAGTGTCTGTCAGCCAGGGACGACATGCTCGACGGGCCTCGTTGCTTCGCAAGAGATGGCTTGCACCTGTCACCCCTAGGCTTTCAAATACTCGCCAAGGCTCTTGCTGCCCCCATACTGCCTTTTTTAGGCAAGGCTCAAAAGTCAAACCCACCTCCATAAACAGCACAAATAAAAAAAAAAAAGAGGGTTATGCTACTCAACGTCAGTAGTTTAAATCTCAAACTGCATGCACTCTAAGCACTCCTCAGTATGGGGAACGTTGACATCTGTGCAGTAACTGAAACCTGGTTCAAGGCTCCACAGAGCACCCCAGCACTACCAGGCTACAACTCATACCACACATTTCGGCCACAGAACATGGACCGAAACACAAAAGGAGGGGATGTATCCATATTCATCAAGGATACCTACACCTCCAAGTTAGTGGCGCACCAGGATACTTCCGAGATCATCCATGTGCAACTAACATCAGGCAAATCTGCAATGCAAACTGTGGCCTGCTACAGATTACCCTCCATTACCCAGGACCACCACTCCGCCCTTTCTGGAGACTGGAAAACATGAAGGTCCTACAGAACACCCTGATATTGGGCGATTTCAATTACCCTACTGTTAACTGGGAAAACTACTCAAGTACAAACTCCCAGGTCCAGCGCTTCCTGGAATTTATCAACTCAAATGCCCTGGATCAGCTGGTAAACTCCCCTACCAGAGGTGAAAACATATTGGATCTGGTCATCACCAACATGGGTGACAGGTGTTCCACACCAGAGGTCAACCCATCACTGGTTAGATCAAACCATAAACTAATCACTCTGGATGTCCACACCCCACCACCACCACCCCCAACTAAGGAAACCACAGTAAAAAACTTTTCTAAAGCAAACTTCACCTTACTTAAGACAGAGGTGGTACGTTTCACAGCCCCCACGCTAAAGGATAACTCTGTCCAAGATGCAGAAACCTTTACAAATGCACTCTATGAGCACCTACAAGGATGCACTGATCATGCCATCCCTAGCAAAACCAACACTCACTCCCCTAAAAGAAGGAAACCAGTCTTGTGGACCCTTGCCATAAACAGGCTATACAATAGAAGGAGGAAACTAGTTCAGAAAAAAAGCAAATCCCAAGAAGGAAAGACATCCCTGATCAGTATCAGTAAGAAACTAAGGTCCCTCATAAAATCCTCCAAAGCTAACTTCAAAAGAAAAATAGCCAAGTATTTGAAAGATAACCACAAAGCCTTCTTTAGCTGTGTCAAGATTCTAAGTGGCAACTGGCAGATATGCTCTGAGCTAGTGCAAAATAGCACAAAATATACTGAACCCACTGATACTGCCAACATTCAGGCAGATAGATTCAGTGCAAACTTCACCCCCCTCACCCCCAAAAGGGCCCACAACAATACCGGAAAAGTGTAGTGTCCCGGAAATCACAGATGTACAGGTGAAAACAACCCTTTCAAAAGCACAGCATCATTGGGGCCAGATGGTGTCCCAGGCTGCATCTTGCATAAACTACAGAGCAAACTAATACCCACCTAAACACACTGTTCAACCTCAGCCTCTCCACAGGCTACGTGCCCATAGAATGGTGCACAGCAACGGTTATTCCGCTCCACAAAGGAGGGGCCACAACTGACCCTGGTAACTATCGCCCCATAAGCCTGACTAGCCTGGTCTGCAAGGCTATGGAGCGCATCATCATGGAACTCATTAACAAGGACATTGGGAACCTCCAAACACTTGACCCGACCCAGTTCGGCTTTAAGGGCAAATCATGCCTACTAAACCTGGTTGACTTCTTCGAGACAGTCACCAAGGCCACAGATGAGGGGAAGGTAGTTCACACAGCCTACCTTGACCTCGACAAGGCTTTCGACACCATTCCCCACTCGGGAATTATAGAAAAACTCACCAGCCTGAACATAAACCCCTACATCACGAGATGAGTTGCCAATTGGCTTACAGACAGAACTCACACGGTAAGAATAGTGGGCTCCAGGTCCGACTCTAAACCAGTCACAAGTGGTGTCCCACAAGGCTCAGTCCTGGGACCCCTATTGTTCGGCATATACTTCGCAGAAGTACAGGCAAACACAGGAGGATTATGGCTAACCAAGTTCACCGATGACTGCAAACTGGGAGCCATAATTGACTCGCCGGCTGACACAGACATTCTCCAAAAGGGCCTTACTGAGACGGACACCTGGTGTCAAAGTCATGGTCTCAAGCTAAATGTCAAAAAATGCATAGTCATCCCGTTTGGGAAAAACAAAACAGCCATGAATTACCACATATGTGGCAGCCCCCTTAAGGGGTAATAAGAGATGCGAGGACCCAGGTAGATGGTAATCTCTCCTCTGACAATCATATTGCCAAAGTAGTTAGGAAATCCTTCTATGTAGCCCATCTAATTACTAAAGGGTTCACATCTAGAAATAAAGAGGTTATAGTGCCCCTCTACTCGGCACTCATCAGACCCATCATAGAGTACAATGCCCAGTTTGCGATGTACCTCACAAGACACTTCCAACAGCTGGAAAGACCACAAAAGTACCTCACCAAGAGGATTACTGGTCTCAAACATATGTCCTATGCAGCCCGACTGGAAAAACTCCAGCTGTACTCAGTGGCATATCGCTTACTCAGAGGTGATCTCTGCCTGACTTACAAAGCCATGTCCAACTCAGAATTGATGGACATGCTCCACCTAAAGAAATCCAAGTCACTGCGAGCCACTCGCTCTAGTGAGCTAAATCTCGCCACAACAATAAATAGAACATGCTGGAGGGATAGATTCCGGTCACAGAGACCCCCCATGCTTTGGAACAAAATTCCTAACTACATTAGGCAGAGCCTCTCACTAACACTCTTCAAGAGAAACCTTGACAAGTGGATGGGTAACAGAAAATACACCCCTGGGATCACTTCATTGGCTCTTCTTGACAGAGGCTCAGTTAATTAATCAATGGGGCAGTGAAAGATGACACACACTGGCTAGGCTTATAAATGCCCTCGGGCAGATAGCGTAGTACCTACCTATGAACCTATGAAAATATGGTGAAGCATCGAGGGGCATGGATGGCTCCAAAAAGGCCGGAGTCGAAACCTGTCCCTGGAACCGGCAACAAAGCTTTGATCCTGGAAGATCTCCAGATCCAACAAACCCGAAGAACTCACGGTAGTCATCAATGCAGGAGAAGAAGCTCTGACCAGCACCGAAAAACAGTTAAGGCCAGGAAGGTCCGTACTAGGGGCTCCGAAGTCTCAGTTGGAGTCAAAGGGGTTATAAAGTCTGGAGGGGAAGTAGGCAAGGTTCCATAGCCAATACTGCTAGGAACCATAACAGAAGGTAATCCCCTCACCTGACGGAGCTGATCCACCACCAGTGTCATGATATCAGATTCAGTCAGTCTTGGGGGATCGGACGGAAGAAATCAAAGGAGATCTGTGTGGACATTTCTCCAGAAATAGACTGGCAGCAAAGTCTGTAAAAGACTCCATGGGGAGGGGGTAATCTGGTACGTGGCAACTGTTTAAAGGAGAATTCCTTCTGTTCCTAAGGTTTGAGCATCGAGGAGGAAGAGTCTGTAGTGGTTATCAACACCAAAGTAGTCAGTGCAGAAACCAGCACCGGTGGCACCACAGGTTGAATCATCTGACCCACCAGTTCAGAGGAAACTCTAGGAACCGTGGGAGTGTTGGCCACTTTAACTGGCAGTTCTGAAGAAACAGTCGGAAGAGACTGACTGCTTTTCTTAGGCTTCTCCCGCTTGTTAGAAGAAGATGAAGGTGAACTTGCTTCTGTTTTAGAACCAGATAAGGCCTCTTCAAATTCTGATTTAAAAGTCCTTTCAGGATAAGTTTGTTTTTGTGGTCGACTAGTGCCCTACGGCTAAAACTGTGACAAATGGCAGTCTTCCTGCAAATGAATTGCTCCTAGACAACAGACACAGACAGTGACAGAGTTAGGAAATTTTCTCTCATATTTAAGACATCTTTTGAAACCTGAAGTTCCTTATAACTGGCTTGTCTGCCATGATGAAAAGTCACACACACCCACACACACATGAAGAAAGCTGGAAGTAAAGAAAGTTTTTTTTTTCTTTCTATAAACTCAGAGGAAATACAGGTGATTGTAAAAGGGAAAATGTACCAACGATGGTAGAGAGAGACTACCTAAACGGTACACTAGAGAGAAAAATCACACATACATAATACTAAATCATACAGGAGCGGGTAGTTTAAGGAAAGGTAACAAATTAAATGAAGGAAGATGTCAGAAACTTACAGTTTCGAAAGTTTAGCTGTCGCTTGAGAGCTCAGAGGAGAGAATGTGTCTGGCACTATGAAATGGCAAATGAGATAATGAGGTAATCTGGTGAGGAGCATTATGGGTAGAGCTTAGCTCAAGAGTTTTTGGAAGGTGCGAGCTGGAATAATGGCTGAGTCGGTTCCAAGGTTTGGAACTGAACCCACAGTCAAGGATTATGTGATGATTGACAGCATCAGATGCAATGCTTTGGTTTTACTATGGTTAAATTACAAAAGTACAGTTGTGTACACTTACCATAAATGTAGATGTTCGAGTGTATTCACTGTTGCAGTCATTGCATTTGGGTTATCTGCTTGCAGGTAGCCCTCGGTCGACCTGATTAACAAAGTATTGGGTCCTGCGTCAGTTGCTGTCCCTTCTTCCATGACGTCAGATAGTCAGGGGTATAAAACATGCAGCCGTCAGTTTCTTGCCCCAGATGTCAGGTGCCCCCTAATGGGGAGCAATTAAATATAAAAGTACAATGATATACCTCCAACAAAAAAGCAAATACACCAAAAAGGCTTTTAAGCACAGTAAAGGAAAGTAGAGGTATAGCCAAAAGAAGTTAGGGGGCTGGAGGGCGGGTAACTAGGACTGCAACAGTGAATACACTCGAACATCTTCATTTATGGTAAATGTACACAACTGCACTATGTTTTTCATGTTTCACTGTTGCAGTCATTGCATTTAGGTAGATTCCCAAAGCTGTGGTTGGGAGGAGGAATTTAGATAGCATTGGGACCAACTATAAGGCCCTGCAAGACTGCAGTGGCAAAGCCAGCTCTGGATTTAAAGAAAATTGGCAAATGGTAATGCTTGGTGAAAGTATGTACAGAACTCCAGGTAGCAGCTTCTAAGATGTCCCTGGTAGGGACGCCTCTGAGAAAGGCTGTAGAGGTAGATGCAGCCCTGGTGGAGTGAGGCCTGATCCCCTGGGGGATAGGTTTTCCATGGTGCTTACAGCAGAAATGAATGCAATGGCCTATCCATTTAGAAATGGATTGCTTTGAAACAGCCTTCTCCTCTGCCCCTGCAGCAAATGCTACCAGCAGTTGTTCAGATTTCCTTTGAGGTTTAGTCCTGTCCAAGTAGAATCTGGGTTGTCTGTGCACATTTAAGGAATGCAGTATCATTTCCCCTTTGTTCTGTGGATTGGGTAAGAAGGTTGGCAAATGAATGGACTGATTAAGAGCCACACTGGATACCAGCTTGGACATGAAAGATGGATTGGTTCTAAGGGACACCCTGTCCGCATGAAAGATGATGAAAGGCTCCACTGCCATAAGGGCCTGTAACTCAGATACCCTTCTAGCTGAAGTGATTGCTAAAAGGAAAGCTGCTTTCCAAGAAAGAAATTTTAAGTCTGCAGTAGCAGCTGGCTCGAAAGGAGGTAGACTGAGTTTCTCCAAAGCAAAGTTAAGGTCCCAGGCTGGGGTTGGAGCTCTCCTGGGTGGTCTCAAATTTTTGGCCCCTCTGAGAAACTGCTTGAGCAGTGGATGAGAAAAGAGGGGGAGTTCTGTATTATAATGAGCTGAAATGGTTGAGGTGTGGATTTTAATGGAGGAAAAAGGCAGGCCACTGTGAAGCATCTCAGTTAAGTATTGTAAAATCTGAGATAAATTGGGCGCTGCTGTGCTCATCCCTTGAGATTGGTTCCAAGCACAGAATCTTTTCCATTTTTCAGCATACGATTTTCTAGTGCTAGGCCTCCTTGCCTCTAAAAGGATATCTATCACAGGTTTACTGAGAGACAGTAAAGGAACGATTATGTAATTAGCCAGGCTGCAAGGTCCAGTGTTAGAAGCTGACAGTGCAGAATCTGGTTCTCCTGCTGAGACAACAGGGAAGTCTGAGGCAGGTGCCATGGAGATAACCGTGACACACTGCGCAGGAGGGGGTACCAGTGCTGGCGTGGCCAGTCTGGAGCACTTGGTTTGTCCTGTTTGATTTTTTAGTAGTACTTTGGAGAGTAGAGGCAGACGGGGGAAGGCATAAAATGCTAGTTTTTTGCAGCTGAAGGACAGACCATCCACTTTCCAGGCTTGTTTGTTGGGAGTCCTTGTGCAAAATTTGTCCAACTGGTAGTTCTGGGGAGAGGCAAACAGGTCTATATCTGGGCTCCCGCATTTGCTTGTCAACATGTTGAAAATCCTTTGTTCCAGTTTCCACTTGTGTGGGTCCATGAGGTTTCTGCTTAGTCTGTCTGCCAGTATTTACCTTTCCTGGCAAGAATTGAGCTTGTAGGTGCACTTGGTAGCTCAAGGCTGTGTTCCACAATGCCATGGCTAGTCTGCAGAGGGGGTAAGAATGTGTACCCCCCTGCTTGTTTATGTACCACATAACATTGGTGTTGTCCATCTTTACCATTAGTTGTCCTGGAAGAATGTGGTCCTTGAAGGTTGTCAGAGCATTCTGTACAGCTAACATTTCTTTTTGATTGATATGCAGGTGCATTTGACTTGGGTTCCATTTGCCCTGAATGCACTTCCCTGCTAGGTGAGCCCCCCATGCATAGTCTGATGCGTCTGTTAGGATTTGGACAGCAGGGGGTGGTGTGAAAGGTAGTCCTTTGTTTTGGTGGCAGGCCTCTGCCCACCAAAGGAACTCTAGGCATAGGCAAGGTATGATATGAATCATTGCTTCTAGATCCTGAGAATGTTGACACCACAGGCTTTTTAGACACCACTGTAGTTTCCTCATATTCAGTCTTGCATATGGAATTAAAGGAATGCAGGAGGCCATGAACCCCAAGGCTTGCAGTATTTGTCTTGCAGATAGCAGGGGTTTTGTGGCCACTTGTTTGAAGTAGGTTGTCAAATGAATTAGTTTCTCTGGCGTGAGGTAGGCCATCTGGGAAGTTGTATTCAAGCTTGCTCCCAGGAATATAATTTGTTGACAGGGTACCAGGTGTGATTTCTTTTCGTTTATGGTGTAACCCAGACAAATAAGAACCCTTTGTACAAAGGCCAGATGATTCAAAAGTATGTCCTGGTTGTCTGCCTGAATTACACAAATGTCCAGGTATGAGTATATTTGAATATTTCTTTGCCTACAAAATGCAATAACTGGAGCTAGGCACTTTGTGAATACCCTGGGCGCAGTAGATAAGCCAAAGGGCAGTGCAGAGAACTGATAGTGTGTGTAGCCTGCTTTGAAGCGTAGGTATCTTCTGCAAGATTCCATTGATTGGGATGTGCAGGTATGCTCCTTTTAAATCTAGTGTTGCCAACCAGGCATCTTTGCCTAGCATAGGAAGTAATTGGTGAAGAGTCAGCATCTTGAATTTTGGAATCTCCGAAAAGGTGTTTAGAGTAGACAGGTCCAGGTTAGGATGTCATGAATGGTCTTTTCTGGGTACCAGGAAAAGTAGAAACCTTGTCCCTTTTCCTCTTCTGGTACCAGATGAATAGCCCCCATGCTTAAGAGGGAAAATACTTGTTTTTGGGCCTCTGCCCACTGATTTGGGGGTAGGTCCGGCCACCCGCTTGGTGTTGGCAACGTGTGGAAGTGAAATCTGTATCCCTGGGACACTATATTTAAAATCCATTTGTCCTGGGTAATGAGTTCCCAGTTCTTTGCATGAACAGCAATCTTTCCCCCCAAAGGGGCAGTCAGATAAGTGCTTGGAAATTTTAAAAAGGAAGTCACTGAGATAGTTTACCATATGGGGGTCTTATTACTCCCAGATTTGGAAGTGAAGGCCCCCCATTGCTTAGTCCTGTGTGTCCCCTGGGACTTAAACCTGGGGTTTTTGCTGTGTCTGGGGTCGGCTTGAGAAGACCTGGAAGGGGCTGGAAAGGACCAATTCTTAGAGGGCCAGTGCCTACTAAATCTAGTAGGAGGCTGAAATTGTAAGACATTTTTAACAGTTTGCATAGATTTAGCTTTATCTTCTATCTTGTTAAGAACTTCCTCAGCCTTGTTGCCAAACAGGTGGTCCTGATTTAAGGGAGCTTCCAACAATTTAGCTTTAACATGATCAGGCAAAGTCAGCTCCTTAAGCCAAGCATGCCTTCTGAGCACAGACCCAGTAACAGCGGCCCTGCAGGAGGCCTCTAATGAATCAAAACCACATTGCAACGTATGTCTTCAAACTTGTTCAGCAGAATGCATTAAATCCTGTAATTCTTTATTTTCCACACAGTCAGGAATCAACAATTTTCTGTTTAAGCAATCCAATAAATAAAATAAATAATGTTGCTGATACTTTAACATATGAAATTGGCAGTTTAAAGCCCTAATGGCCAAGGTTGCAGAAGTGTAAACCTTCTTACCCAATCTATCCAACGCCCTGGAGTCTCTATCAGAAGGGGTACGATTTTTAGCAGTAGAAGTCTTAATGCCCTTGGGCCCCTGTCAAATAGTCTCTGGATCCGCAATAGGGTTTTTAAAAGGAACTTGTGTGACTCAGGGACCCTGTAGTATCGGTCTGGTTTTCTGGGAGCAGGAGGCAAGCAATCGGGGGCCACAATAGATTCCGAAAAAGCATCATCAACAATGTCTAGTACAGGAGGAATAGCTAAAGGCCTATGCTGACGTTGGAGTAAGAAATCCCTAAGCCTCTTATTTGAATCAGAAAAATCCTGTTTTTCCCAGTGGAAATACTCCCTTAGAGTATGTAAAGTTTCCCCAAAAGAAAAATCTTCTGGATGGGAAGCAGAGGGAATGGAGTCCTCTGCATCAGAATCCTGATAAGTAGATAAGGGCAAATCCAGATCAGAAGAATGAGAAAAAACAGAATCCTGGTCAGACGATTCATAAACCACTTTGGTCCTAGGCCTCTTCGAAAGGTGGGGGGGGGTTGGCTACCCCTGATTAGAGTTATTAGATCTTCAGCCATTCTTATCATTTGTTTTTTAGGCATAGAGGCCTGAACATGTGGCCTGGGCATCAGTTTTTTAAGCATGGTTTGAGATTTAGGACTAAGAGAAGGAGGCGTCTGCTTAATATGCAAGTCCGTAGGCCTGAATACACCCTCAGAAGCCGGTGCCTGCACAGCAGCTCCAGACCCATCCAAGGCAGAGGCATCCGCGGGTTCCAAAACTGAAGCATCTAGAGGCATACTGGACTCCGAATGGGTCTCAGTAGAGGCCTGCGAATCAGAAGTAGCAGGTATCAGGTGCTGCAAAAGCGCCTCACTGAGTACCGGCGAACTGGCGACTGGCTTAGGAGAAGTGTCATCAGCAGTTTTGGACCTCGGAGGCCTGTCTCTGTCTTTATCTTTGCGTTTTTTTCAGAATCCCGGTAGTCAGATGGCTAACAGATGACATTTCTGGATAATTAAACTGAGAACCGAAATATTTATAGGCGGAAATATACCGACGACGGATAGTGCGCTGATTAAATAAAGCACAAAACCGACATCAAGGTACATCGTGGTCAGGGCCTAGGCAAGGAATACAGTATGAATGAAAATCTTTATGAGATATATGCTTTCCACAAGTAATGCAATTAACTTTTACTGACATTGGTAAGGAGCAAGACAAAGTTTCGCCAACGGGGTATTTAGCTTTAGTTGAAGACTTCGGTTCTGAAACTCGAAAACGAAAAATTTCAGGAGTCGGACGACCAGCACTTGCAAACTGCTTCTGGCACCGCATGGCAAGAAAGACTGATGTAATGGCGTCGGCTGCATGTCTTATATCCCTGATGACCTGACGTCATGGAAGAAGGGACAGCAACCGGCGCAGGACCCAAGACTTTGTTAATCAGGCCGACTGAGGGCTACCTGCAAGTAGATAACTCAAATGTAATGACTGCAACAGTGAAACACAAAGAACAACATGAAACCTTTTCAAAGTAATCCAAGGCTTTAAGCTTATGTTCTAGCAAATGTTCTGTGTCACTACTTGTCAACAGAACGTAATCAGCAAAAATATGGATTTTTAATGAAGGGTTTCATCTATTCTGAAGCCTTTAATATTTAAGTTAGATCTTACATAATTAACTAGTGGTTCTACAGCTACAGCAAATAAGGGGATAGAGAGCATCCTTGTTTCATACCTTTTTATATATTATAGGGACTAGATAAAAAAGAACCTATCTTGACAAAAGATAATTGTTATAAAGCGTTTTAAGTAATGTTGTAAAGTTAATGGAAAAATTATATTCATTTAATGCTCTAAATGAATAAGGCCAGTTCACTGTATCAAAAGTCTTATCTATATGTAAACTTATTACGGATAGTTCTTTATTTTTATCTGCCATATCAATTAATGAAAAAATTCTCAGAATATTGTCTTGTACTCTTCTGTTTATTATAAAGCTAGTTTGATCCACACTTATTAATCCCTAGAGTATATGGGTTTAGTCTTGTTGCTATTATAGACATGAAAATTTTGCTGTCTACATTCAAAAGTGATACAGGATAAGAAGCACATACAACAGGATCTGTATCTAATTTTAAAATAGGTGTAATTACAGAGTATCTCCAAGAGGGGGGATATTAGCAGAGCTTTTGACTTCATCGAAGACATTCAACAAGGTAAGAAGAAAAAGAAGATCAGCTAACAGTTTATACAATTCTGGAGCCTTGATGGTTTTGAAACTTAATTTGAATTTTCAATCCCCTAAAAGAAAATGACTTGTCAGTTTTACTTTGCTGTTCATTAGTAAATTTAATTTTCCCTCAAAAATCTATCCATTAATACATTATTCAAGTCTGTCTTAGTTTTATTAATTTTTTCATAATATTTGCTAAAACAATGTAATATAGCTTTTATATTTCTTACTTTGATGTTTTTCTCCCTTCTTTTTAGACCAACTCTTTAATGTGACTTATTTTGTTCAGTTTTTTGATCTAATAGCTACTCTATGCAAGTTCTTTGGGTTTACTGAATATGACTATAGTTTCAATTTTTCCAGATTGATGAGATCCCTTGGCATGGTCTTCTCACAGTAAGACTCTGTCCGGTTCGATTCTCAGCTAGAGCGTCTTCTGCGTGGAGACACGCGTGAATGGGCATACCTTCGTGGAAGGTTGTGAGTCACGGCTGGCGACTCGGCACGTAAAAATCTACTGCCAATCATTAGCGGACCGGAGTTCCGCTGTGGCGACCCCTAACCGGGAAAAGCCGAAAGACACAACATTGAGATCCTGCGTTTAAGTACTTCCTGATGTTCCTGATTTAGTTTTTTTTTTTTAATTCTATATTTGCAGCTTTATCATTCGGCTTTAAGTGCAGCTTTAATTTGTCTACATTGGTTTGCAGTGCAATCAAGTCCTTGACCTATTATTTTCCTTTACATACATAACAGTGTTTACTATTACCAAATAAATGAGCTTTTAGGGTGTCCCACAGTACAGCATCCATTACCTCCCAGTTGTTACTAAATTGCATAAATTGATTCATTTCTTTTAAAAACAAATCATTAAAACATTTTATTTTAATTATTGATGCAGGCAACCTTTGATGGATTAGGTTATTTGAACTAAAGGTTTGAGTTAATGCAATGGCATTGTAATCAAAGGACACGAGACAATTAATACATTGTTTTTGAATAAAGCTCACTTGATACAAAGATTATCAATATTAGTTTAGGTTCCGTATCTGAAAGAATAATGTGTATATTTTAGAGAGCTTTGTATTTTAAGTCCAAAATATGTCTTATGTTTCTTAACCCTACATAGTGATTTAAATGCTTTGCTGTAAAAGATAGTCTGACTCTTTTCGTATTAGTGGTGTCTTTGTTTGATAAAATACAATTAAAGTCTCTGGCTATCATCAAATGTCCTTTTGAGTATAATGTCATAAGGTCTAGATACTGCTTAGCCATTTTGTATCCTATATCAAGTATCCAATTAAGTATTTAAGAGAGTAATATTTGATTTCTATTTCTATTACCACCAATCCCAACATGCCATTCTGATCAGAATAAGTATCAACTGTTTTAGGTAAGCATAGTGTTTTCCTCCAAAGAATGAGAGCACATCTTTTTGAGCTAAAATGAGAACTTACTGGAGTTAAGTAATCTTTTATTTGCAATCTACATAAATCTATAGTCAAAATATGTGTTTGTTGCAAGAACACAATATCTACTTTATGTAATATTAAATACTTACTTAGTTCCTTTTTAAAGGGTTATTCAACCCATTAACATTTAGCGAAAGACAATTATATCCTGGCATCTTTGGGAACTGATTTAGTGTAATGAATATAGAACTAACATATGTACAACTTGTTATGGACAAACATTCTAAAGTTAGTGTTAGAAACATTTCTATCCTCTGACATGGAATAAAATATAGCTGGTTTGATGAAAAATCCACACAAATCATTTGCCAACAACTGCAAGGCTCTGTCTAATCACAAATCTTTGCTACTGCTTTTAAATGAGTATAATAAAACAACATGCATAAGATGAAATACACTATGTAACTTGTACTTCTAATAAACATAACAGAGATCTAACTTATTCTTACAAAATCACATTTAAGATAGGAAGCCACTTTACTTATAACAGTCATCCTATTGCTTTTAAGTGTGTCAAAGGAAAAAAACAAGACCAGTTCACGTTAGGTTCAAGCAAGGCACCCTTTATTACTTGCAGCAAGGAGACAAAGCATGTAGGCATAAGGTTTGAATTATTGGTGATTAGTATGTTATTCTTGTACAGTTCTCTTCCTGTCACACAGAAAATTTTACTATTCTATTGCTGACGTAGTTAAGACACAGCTTTCTGTATGTTCTACAGAAAATGTTGCTAGACTTATTGCTGACCAAGTTAAATTACCTGCTGTTCTGCAAAACATTTCGAGAAAAACAACCTGGCCTTGGGCTTATTTTAGTCCATTTCAACTTTTCAATTCTTCAATTGTACTGTTCTAATACATGTGTTACATTTTGTCTAGATTCAAGGTACATTTCTAGCTTTGGTACAAGTAATGCTGACTACGGTTTAAACTTTCAAGCATCTATTGTTTTCTTTATCAATAGTTTCTAGCAGCTGCATGTTTTTTCATGGCATAAACATAAATGAATATCCCTTTGTTAACTTTCATGACATTGGCAGAAATGAAATGCTTATTATTTTCATGACATTGGCAGAAATGAAATGCTTCTTGCTAAGTTTCTAATAGCTGTGCAGATTCATGCAGTGTGAACAGAATAAATGTATTAACCCTTTTAAACGTCAAATGCACTAAGCATGCATTTACTAATACACATTTTTCTAAAAGTGTATTCATATTTCTTACTCATTAATGTGTTATTCATGACCTTCTTAAAACATGGTTCCCTGGTTCTAAGACTTTTAAAAAGTACAGTTTTGTACCTACCATAAATGTAGATGTCCGAACAGGATAGCATCTGCAGTCCTAACAAATGGGTTGTCCTGTCGTCAGGCAGCCCTTCGGTCGGCCGGATTCCAAAGTCTGGGTCTGGCCTCGGCTGGTGTCACACTTCACCCGACGTCATCTCTGCTGGTCTTCGGGTATAAAGGCATCAGCCGACGCCATTTTCCTCAGTGTTTCTTGCCCCAGATGCCAGTAGCCCTCTTGGATAGCTAAATTTTTGGGAAAATGCCAATGTTTCCCAAAAAGTAGAGGACAAACACAAAAAATATGCATGTATGTACATATATACAAACAAATACACCATAAGAGATCCCCCCCCCAGCTAGCTAATAGGTGGGCAATACCCTAGGAGTACCACCGAGGGGAAGGAGGGTGGGTAATCCTGACTGCAGATGCTATCCTGTTCGGACATCTACATTTATGGTAGGTACAAAACTGTACTATGTCCTTCAAGGATGCATCTGCAGTCCTAACAAATGGGTAGAATACCATAGCCAAACTAGGGGAGGAGGAATAAGAATTATGGTGTACTTAGGATCCCTTGCAACACAGCAGTGGCAAATCCTGCTCGGGATCTAGAGTAAAGAGGTAAGTTATAATGCTTGGCAAATGTATGCACGGAGGTCCAAGTAGCAGCCTCAATAATGTCCTTGGTAGCCACTCCTCGTAAGAAGGCTGTGGTAGTGGCTGTAGCCCTTGTAGAATGAGGCCTTATGTTCTGTGGAATTTGCTTTCCATGATAGGAGTAACAGAATCTTATGCAATTTCCTATCCACTTAGAGATTGTCTGTTTGGAAATTGCTTTTCCTTCCCTTCCTGTTGCATAGGCTACTAGTAGCTGGTCAGTTTTCCTATTGCCCTTGGTTCTGTCCAGGTAGTAGCGTAACTGTCTATGGACATCCAAGGTATGCAGCAGTCTTTCCCCTTTGTTCTGTGGATTGGGAAAGAAGGTAGGTAGGTGGATTGCCTGGTTTAGAGACAGTCTGGATACCACTTTAGGCATAAATGTAGGATTAGTTCTCATGGACACTCTGTCTTGATGGAAGATTAGGAAGGGTTGTACTGCCATTAAGGCCTGTAGTTCCGAAACCCTTCTTGCTGAAGTAATTGCCAGTAGGAAAGCAGTTTTCCAGGATAGGTGTTGTAGATCTGCTGTTGCTGCTGGTTCGAATGGAGGGAGTGTCAATTTTTCTAGCACAAAATTCAAGTCCCATGCTGGTAATGGTGGTTTCCTAGGAGGTTTTACATTCTTAATTCCTCTGAGGAACTGCCTGAGTAGAGGATGCGAGAAGACAGGAGGATCGAGGCTGTATTCTGCAGAAATAGCTGATGCATGTATCTTGATGGAGGAATAGGACAGGCCAGTATGTAGGAGCTCTGCCAAATATTCCAGGATGTTGGCAATATCTACTTTTGACACATCTTTCCCTCTTTCCGTACTCCAAATGACAAACCTTTTCCATTTCCCTGCATAGTTCCTTCTAGTAGAAGGTCTGCGGGCCTCAAGGATAATGTCTTTAACCCTTTGGGATAAAACTGGGTTAGATGTTCTTATGTAATGTTCCAGGCAGTGAGTTGCAGAGTTTTCAGGTTTGGATGCAAGATGTTGTAGTTGCTCTGAGTCAACATCAAAGGAATCAGGGGTAGAGTCCACGTTCCCCCCCGGGACATGCTCCTCAGTAATGGATACCAATGTTGTCTTGGCCAATTTGGAGCTATCAGAATTATCCTTGGACGTTCCTCTTTGATTTTCAGTAGTACCTTGTGCATCAAAGGAAGGGGTGGAAATGCATATGCTGTCAGGCCTTTCCAATTGAAGGATAGAGAGTCCACCTTCCAAGCAAGAGGGTGGTATGTCCTTGTGCAGAATTTGTTGAGCTGGTGATTGAGTGGGGATGCAAATAGGTCTATTTGTGGCATTCCCCATTTCTTTGTGATGGCTTTGAAGATGTCCGGGTGTAGCATCCATTCGTGAGCATCCGAGGTAGTTCTGCTTAACATGTCTGCTAGGATGTTTTCTTTTCCCGGTACAAATATTGCCTGTAATTGAATGTTGTAGCTCAGAGCCATATTCCACAGGTCCAGAGTCATTCGGCATAGGGGGTATGAATGCGTGCCTCCCTGTTTGTTGATGTACTACATGACTGTGGTGTTGTCTGTCCTTATCATCAATTGGCCCTCTTTGAGGAATGGTCTGAAATTCTGGATTGCTAGTTTTACTGCCAGCATTTCTTTTTGATTTATGTGCAGGTGTAGTTGTTCTGGAGTCCATAAGCCTTGAATGCACTTGTCCAGCATGTGTGCCCCCCAACCGAGGTCTGAGGCGTCCGTTGTGATGGTTTGGCTTGCTTGAATGTTGTGGAAGGACAAGCCTGGGTTTGCCTGGCATGTCTGAGCCCACCATAGGAACTCTTGTTTCAGGCATGGGATTAGTGGTATTTCGGTTTCTAGGCTGTGCTTGTGTTGAGACCATACATTCTTTAGGTACCACTGTAGCTTTCTCATATGTAGTCTGGCATGAGGGACCAAGATTATGCAGGATGCCATGAAACCCAAGGCCTGCAGTACTTTCCTTGCTGTTAGTATGTTCTGCTTTGCTAGTGCCAAGAAGTACAGAGGAAGTTGTTCTTGTTTTTCTGCAGTTAGGAATGCCATCTGTTTTACTGTGTCCAATTCTGCTCCCAAGAATGTTATTGTCTGGGATGGTACCAGTTTTGACTTTTTTAGATTGACTGTGTATCCCAGGGCTTGTAGTAAGCAAATGACTCTTTGTAAGTCTTGTGTCAGCTTGCTTTTGTTGTCCGCTTGTATCAGGCAGTCGTCCAGGTATGGATAAATTTGGATTCCCTGAAGCCTGCAATGAGCGATTACTGATGCCAGGCATTTCGTGAACACTCTGGGCGCAGTAGATAAGCCAAAGGGCAATGCTGAGAATTGATAATGCTCTGATCCTGCAAGAAATCTGAGGTATCTTCTGCAAATTGGTTGTATGGGGACGTGCAGGTATGCCTCCTTGAGATCTAGAGTTACCAGCCAATACTCCTTGCCCAGCATGGGAAGAAGTTGGTGTAGGGTCAGCATTTTGAATTTTGGAACGATGATGAATGTGTTTAAAGCGGACAGGTCGAGAATAGGTCTCCAACTGTTCTCTTTTCTTGGTACTAGGAAGAGTCTGGAGTAAAATCCCTTGCCCTGTTCTGTAGGTGGTACCCTTTCCACAGCTCTCATCTTTGCTAATTGAGCTATTTGTTTTAGGGCTTCTGACTTTTGATTTGGTGGCAGGTTTGGCATTCCTCTTTTTGCTGGTAAGGTGTGGAAATGAAACCTGTAGCCTTGGTCTATAGTTTGCAAAATCCAGTTGTCTCTTGTGATATAGTGCCAGTTTTTTGAAAATAAGGCTAACTTTCCGCCTAAGGGTGCTACCATTTGTTCCCTGATAGGCGGTGTTAGAGCCAAGTCACTGTGATTGTCCTGTTGCAGTGGCAGTGGTTGTATCTGTGCCTCGCTGGTTATTGCCTTGCCACTGGCGTCCCCTGTAGGCACCTCCTCTGGATTGATTTCTGCCTCTGGAACGTCTATTCCTGCCTCTCTGATATTTAGAGGAGTCTGGAAAGGACCAATTTTTGGAAGGCCAGTTCCTGCTGAAACTTGGGGGCTGTACCTGTAAGAAATCTTTAACTGTTTGTACAGATTTTGCCTTCTCTTCCATTTTCTTCATTACTTGTTGGGCAGGAGAACCAAATAGACTGACCTTGTCCATAGGAGCATCTAATAGCTTTGCTTTAACATGATCCGGCAGGACCTGCTCTTTCAACCATGCATGCCTTCTTATAACTGTGCCAGTCATGGCTGATCTAAATGAAGCCTCCAGTGCATCATAGCCACATTTTAAAGAATGGTTACTAACCTGCTGAATGTTATTCACCATTTCTAGAACATATTTCTTATCTAAGGAATCATCAGAGGACAGTTTCTTAGTTAACTGATCAAGCATAAACTCTTGGTATTGTATCATATGAAACTGACAGTTCAAAGCTCTAGCTGACAGAGTAGCGAAGGTGTATACTTTTTTACCCCATCTCTCTAACGACCTGGATTCCCTATCAGAAGGGAGAGGGTTTTTAGCTGAGGTCGAAGTTACTGCCTTAGGCCCCTGGGAGATAGTCTCCGGATCTGCAAAAGGAGCCTTGTATAAGTGGTGATGAGTGTCCGGTACCCTGTAGAACCTGTCGGGCTTAGCAGGGGCTGGAGGTAAAGTATCAGGAGCAGTGCAAACATCATTAAATGTATCATCCACAACAGGAAGAACTGGAGGTATTGCTAAGGGCCTATGTTGTGGTAAGTGTAAAAAGGTCCTAAGCCTTTTTCTTGAATCTGAGAAATCTTGTCCCTGCCATTGGAATTGCTCTCGCATGGCATGTAAGGTTTCCCCAAAGGAAAATTCCTCTGGTGGAGAGGCAGAAGGAATAGATTCTTCAGCATCAGAATCTTCATAAGTAGAAAGAGGAGCCTCTGGATGGTCTGTAATGTCTGAGTCATCAGAAGATTCATCTGAGGAGCCTGGCTCAGGGGGCTCTGCTCTAGGTCTCTTTTCCGGTGGTTGTGAGGCCCTGTCTGGGTGAGATTGGGATCCCCTTATTAGAGAGATGAGATCCTCTGCCAGAGTAAGCATTTGTGAACTGGAGCTGGGCCTGTGAGAGGGGGGCTTAACAGGCACTGATTTAGCAGTTTTGGCTGCTTTAGCCCTGGCAAAGGCCTTTATAGACATGGCTGCAGGAGGCCTAGCAGCACCACGTGCTGGGGTAGAGACATCCAAAGGGATGGTGTCTGATAACTCTAGAGAAACCACATTAGTAGGCAAAATTTCAGAGGCCGATTCAGCTAGAGTAGAAGGGGCCTCGGTAGTAGTCATGGATTCGGCTGTAGATTGAACCATTTGCTCGTTTTCGGCCGAAACCGAGACACTCGCGGTTTGCTTTACCGTGGTTTCGGCCGAAACCGCGGACCGCGAGTGTCGGTCCTTTTCTTTGCGTTTCTTAACAATTTGGGAAGTCGGAGGGTCCGACGGCATAATGTACGCAAAGTCTGAGCCGAAAAACTGTTCAGCAAACTCCGACCGACGCCTAAGCGTTCGTCGGTTGAAGGAAGCACAGGCTAAACAAGCTGCTACGTCGTGGTCTGGGCCTAAACAAGGTAAGTAGTAAGAGTGGAAATCTTTATGAGGTATTTGTTTCCCACAAGTTAAACAGTTATTTACTTTTTCTGACATCGGCTGAGGCAAGAAAGAGTCCCCAACGGGGTACTTAGCTTTTAGAAGTCTTCGAAGTTGTATTCGGTAGTATTAATCTCTGGCTCTGACCGACCGGCACTTGCGAACAGCTTCTGCTTCGGGTGCCACGCGGCAAGAAAGACGGAGGAAAATGGCGTCGGCTGATGCCTTTATACCCGAAGACCAGCAGAGATGACGTCGGGTGAAGTGCGACACCAGCAGAGGCCAGACCCAGACTTTGGAATCCGGCCGACCGAAGGGCTGCCTGACGACAGGACAACCCGTTTGTTAGGACTGCAGATGCATCCTTGAAGGACATCTGCCTGAGCAGAGGATGTGAGAAGACTGGAGGATCCAAGCTGTATTCTGCTGAAATGGCTGATGCATGAATCTTAATGGAAGAATAGGACAGGCCGTTGTGGAAGAGCTCTGCCAAGTATTCCAGGATGTTAGCTATGTTTACCAGTGACACATTCTCTCCTTTTGCTGTACTCCAAATGAGATATCTTTTCCATTTTGCTGAATAATTTTTTCTTGTTGAGGGTCTGCGAGCCTCCAAGATAATGTCTTTAACCCTTTGAGATAAATCTGGGTTATTTGGTCTTATGTAATGTTCCAGGCAGCCAGCTGCAGTGTTTTCAGGTTTGGATGCAGGGTTTTGAAGTTGTTCTGTGTTAATAGCAAGGGAACTAGGGGCAGAGGCCATATTTGTTCCCGAGACATACTCCTCAGTAATGGGTACCAATGTTGCCTTGGCCAGTCTGGAGCTATCAGGATGATCCTTGGATGGTCTTCTTTGATCTTCAATAGCACCTTGTGCATCAAAGGAAGAGGTGGGAATGCATATGCTGTCAGGTTTTTCCAACTGTAAGATAGGGAGTCCACTTTCCAAGCAAGTGGGTGGTACGTCCTTGTGCAGAATTTTTTCAGTTGGTGATTGTGTGGGGATGCAAATAAGTCTATTTCTGGTAGTCCCCATTTCCTTGTAATGGTTTTGAAGATGTCCGGATGCAGCATCCATTCGTGGGCATCCGTGGCAGTTCTGCTTAGGATGTCTGCTAGTATATTTTCTTTTCCTGGCACAAAAATTGCTTGTAACTGAATGTTGAAGCTCAGTGCCACATTCCAGAGGTCCATTGCCATCCGGCATAGAGGGTATGAATGTGTGCCTCCCTGTTTGTTGATGTACCACATAACTGTGGTGTTGTCCGTCCTTATCAGCAGTTGACCCTGTCGAAGAAATGGTCTGAATGCCTGAATTACCAGTTTTACTGCCAGCATTTCCTTTTGATTTATGTGTAGGTGCAGCTGGTCTTGAGTCCAAAAGCCTTGTATGCACTTGTCCAGCATGTGTGCCCCCCAACCGAGGTCTGAAGCGTCTGTTGTGATGGTCTGGCTTGGTTGAGTGCTGTGGAAGGGCAGTCCCTTGTTTGTTTGACAGGCCTGAGCCCACCATTGGAATTCTTGCTTCAGGCATGGAATTATTGGAATTTGGGTTTCTAGGCTGTGCTTGTGCTGAGACCATAAATTCCTTAGGTACCACTGTAACTTTCTCATATGTAGTCTGGCATGTGGAATCAATATTATGCAGGATGCCATGTAACCCAGGGCTTGCAGGACTTTTCTTGCTGTTAGCTGGTTCTGCTTTGTTAATGCCATGAAGGAGAAAGGGAGTTGCTCCTGTTTTTCTACTGTCAAAAATGCCATTTGTTTTGATGTGTCCAGATCTGCACCCAAGAAGGTTATCCTTTGGGATGGTATCAGCCTTGACTTTTTTATACTGACTGTGTATCCCAGGGCTTGTAGTAGATGAATGACCCTTTGCAAATCTTTTGTTAATTTGTTTTTGTTGTCCGATTGTAACAGGCAGTCGTCCAGGTAAGGGTAAATTTGAATTCCCTGAAGCCTGCAATGAGCAATTACTGATGCCAGGCATTTCGTGAATACTCTGGGCGCAGTAGATAAGCCAAAGGGCAATGCTGAGAATTGATAATGCTCTGATCCTGCAAGAAATCTGAGGTATCTTCTGCAATTTGGTCGTATGGGGACGTGCAGGTATGCCTCCTTGAGATCTAGAGTTACCAGCCAAGACTCCTTGCCCAGCATGGGAAGAAGCTGCTGTAGGGTCAGCATTTTGAATTTTGGAACAATGAGGTATGTGTTTAAAGCGGACAGGTCGAGAATAGGCCTCCATTGTTTTTCTTTTCTTGGTACCAGGAAAAGTCTGGAGTAAAATCCTCGCCCTTGTTCCATAGATGGTACCCTTTCTACAGCTCTCATCCTTAGTAAGTGAGTTATTTGTTCTAGAGCTTCTGTCTTCTGATTTGGAGGTAGGTTTGGCATTCCTCTCTTCCTTGGTAGAGTATGGAAGTGAAACCTGTAACCTTGGTCTATTGTCTGTAAAATCCATTTGTCTCCTGTGATGTAATGCCAGTTTACTGAAAATAAGGCTAGCTTCCTGCCTAAGGGTGCCTCTAGTTGTTCCCTGGTAGGCGGTGCCAGAGCCAAGTCACTGTGATTGTCCTGTGGAAGTGGTGGTGGTAACTGGATCTGTGGCTGTATCTCGCTGGTTGTTAGCCTGCCACTGACGTCCCCTGTAGGCACCACTGGATTGACCCCTGCCTCTTGAGCGTCTATTCCTGCCTCTCGGAGCTCTGGAGGTGTCTGGAAAGGACCAATTCTTGGAAGGCCAGTTCCTGCTAAACCTTGGAGGCTGGACCTGCAAGAAATCCTTGACTGTCTGGACAGATTTTGCTTTCTCTTCCACCTTCTTCAGCACCTGCTGTGCAGGGGAGCCAAACAAATTGAGCTTATCCATGGGAGCATCTAGGAGCTTTGATTTAACATGGTCTGGTAAGGACTGTTCTTTTAACCATGCATGTCTTCTGATCACTGTGCCAGTCATGGCTGATCTAAAGGAAGCCTCCAGTGCATCATAGCCGCATTTTAAGGAATGATTACTGACCTGTTGAATGTTATGTACCATTTCCTGTACAGATTTTTGTCTAATGGTTCACCCGAGGACAGTTTTTAGTTAACTGGTCTAACATAAATTCCTGATACTGAATCATGTGGAATTGACAGTTCAAGGCCCTAGCTGAAAGAGTAGCAGAAGTGTAAACTTTTTTTTCCCCCCTCTCTTAGGCCCTATATTTCCTTTCAGAGGGAGGGTTTTGGTAGAGGTAGCTGCTACAGCCTTGGGTCCCTGGGAGATAGTTTCGGGATCTGCAAAGGGGCCTTATACAAATGATAATGTGTGTCCGAACCCTGTAGTACCTATCAGGCTTAGCAGGGCCAGAGGAAGAGAATCAGGAGCAGTACAAGCATCATTAAAGGCATCATCCACAACAGTAAGTACTGGAGGAATGGCTAAAGGCCTATGCTGTGGCAAATGCAAAAAGGTTCTAAGCCTTTTCCTAGAGTCTGAAAAATCCTGGCCCTGCCATTGAAATTGTTCCCTCATAGCATGCAAGGTTTCCCCAAAAGAAAATTCCTCAGGCGGAGAGGCAGAAGGAATGGACTCTTCTGCATCAGAGTCCTCATAAGGAGAAAAAGGGGCCTCTGGAGGGTCTGAATTATCTGATTCATCAGAGGAGCCATCTGAAGAAACTGGCTCAGGGGGCTCTACTCTAGTCCTCTTCTCTGGAGGTGGGTGAGAGGCCCTGTCTGGATGTGGTTGGGATCCCCGGATCAAAGAAATGAGATCCTCTGCTAGACTAAGCATTTGTGAACTAGAACTGGGCCTGTGTGAGGTGGTCTTAGCAGGCACAGTTTTGGTAGTTTTTGCTGCTTTAGCCCTGGCAAAGGCCTTAATCGACATGGATGCAGGAGGCCTAGCAGCTCCACGTGCAGGGGTAGAAATATCCAAAGGGATAGTATCTGATAAATCCTGTGAACCTGCAGGAGCAGGTGGGATTTCAGTAGCAGATTCAGCCAAGCTGGATGAGGCCTTGGTAAGTGGCAAGCTTTCGGCCGAAGGAAGAACCGTGGACTCGGTTTCAGCCGAAACCAAGACACTCGCGGTTGGCTTAACCGCGGTTCCGGCCGAAACCGCGGACCGCGAGTGTCGGTCCTTTCCTTGCGCTTTTAGAAATTTGCGTAGTCGGAGTATCCGACGGCATAATGTAAGCAAAAGCGGAGCCGAAAACTCTTCAGCAATTCAGACCGGCGCCTAAGCGTCGGTTGAAAGAAGCACAGGCTAGACAAGCTGCTACGTCGTGGTCTGGGCCTAAGCATGGTAAGCAGTAAGAGTGGAAATCTTTATGAGGTATTTGTTTCCCACAATTTAAACAGTTATTCACTTTTTCTGACATCGGCTGAGGCAAGAAAGAGCCCCAACGGGGTACTTAGCTTTTTAGAAGTCTTCGGTACTTGTAGTAGTAATCTCTGGTTCTGACCGACCGGCACTTGCGAACAGCTTCTGCTTCGGACGCCACGCGGCAAGAAAGACTGAGGAAAATGGCGTCGGCTGATGCCTTTATACCCGAAGAACTGCCGCTATGACGTTGGGTGAAGTGCGACACCAGCTGAGGCCAGACCCAGACTTTGGAATCCGGCCGACCGAAGGGCTGCCTGACGACAGGACAACCCATTTGTAAGGACTGCAGATGCATCCTTGAAGGACATTGTACCCCATCTTGAGAGAGAGGAGAGATTCTATGCAGTTTCTAGTGTCCAGGTGGCATCCAAAGAACGGAACTGCCTTAGTTGGTTGTAGGAAGGACTGTTTATGGGCATGCCTAAGAAACAATAGTTATGCAAGATCTTACCATAACCACAGATATCCTTCTCTTCTACATGCTGCAGTATTCATCACATAAGGGAGTCCACGTCTGGCTGACTCATACGTCCAGGACAGTATCCAAAAGCCTTCACTCTACTGCGAGGTACATGCTGTGCCATAACACATTACACGTACGTCAGCTACAAAGAGACGGCTGGTATAAACTAGACATTAGCAAGCACCTACCTCAAAACTGTATGCTGCCCAGCACCTGCCTGAGATTCTGACTGGGAAGTATATTACCAGGAAACTAGGCAAGCATCAGGAGGAAGGCAGGGTTGTGAGGTACGTGCTACGCCGCAACACATTACGTGTACGTCGGCCATGAAGAGATGTCTGGTATAAAGCAACATCAGCACACACCTACCACAGAACAGTATGCCGCCCAGCACCAGCCTAAGATTCTGGTTGGGAAGCATATCATCAGAAAACTAGCCAAGCATCATGGGGAAGGCAGGGTGGGGAACACAATACTGCAGCATATAGAACAGAAGGACATCTATGGTTATGGTAACATTTTACACAACTATTCTATGTCCTTCTATTTATATGCTGTAATATTCATCACATAAGGGAGAATGCCAAAGCTCAAGCTTGAGAAAAGTTGGGTTGAGGAATAGCAGATGCTTTCTCAATAAATCCATGTAGGATTGCTCTTGCAAATCCAGCGCTGGACTTTGAGATGGTATCAAGCTTGTAATGTTTTGTGAAAGTATGGACAGAGGAGCATGTAGCTGCCTCCAGAATGGAGCCAATGTTCAAACCTCTAAAAACTGCCCCCGAAGAGGACACTGCTCTGGTGTAATGGGCCTTTACTGGAGAAGCAAGTGTTTTTCCACTTGACAAATACAAAGAAACTGCTTTACAAATACAGTTGGAAATAGTCTTCTTGGAAACTGACTTACCCAGAGCTCCTGAGTGGTAAGAAACAAACAGGCAGCCGGATTTGTAAATATGCTTGGTTTTAGCCAGATAGAATCAGAGTTGTTTGTACACATCTAAGGTGTGCAGGATTCTCCCACTGGGGGGGGGGGGTTAATGGACTGATTTAAAAATAATGCATTTACTACTTTAGGAATAAAGGTAGTTTGTATGCAGGAAAACCCTGTCTTTATGGAAGACAGTGAAGGGGGAATAGACATCAGGGCCTACAACTCTGAGACACTTCTAGCAGAGGTAATAGCCACTAACAAAACAGTTTCCCCCAAGTACAATGTTGAAGGGAAGAGGAGCTTGCTGGCTCAAAGGGTGCCACTGTAAGTTTCTCCAGCACAAAACCGAAATGCCAAGGAGGGGGTATAAAAGTTTTACCTCTAACCTAGAGGCCAAAGGTGGAGTCATAGGCAGACAAGCACAGATGGCTGATAGATGAGCTTTCACTGAATAGGACAACCCAGCTTTCATCAATTCACACAGATAGGAGAAAACCACCAGGACATCAACTGACAGCTGTTGCAATCCTTTTTTGGACACCAGAGAGTAAACATGTCCATTTGGAAATGCAGGATTTCCTAGTTGCAGGTTTTCTGGTCTCCTGCGGAACCTTTAGCACCTTCTCAGAAAAAAGGTGTTTATAAGGGATTAAAACCCTATCGCCTCAACATCAGATTCAGAGTTGACAGTTCTGGATGTACAAGGGTTCACTTGTCCTGTGTGAACAAGTCCATCCTCTGGGGTAACTTGTGGTGATTGACACTGGCTAGGTGTAGGAGAAGGGGGAACCAGTGCTACCCTGTTCAAAAGGGAGTCACAAGCAAGATTATTGGCTGATCCTGCTGAATCGTCAGTACGACCTTTTGTAATAAAGGCAAGGGGGGATTGCATACAGAAACATCTTCTTTCAGGAGAAAGATGGAGCGTCCACCTTCCATACCAGGGGATGTGGGACCCAGGCACAAAATTTTGGAAGTTGCCTGTTCATGGGAAAGGCAAACAGATCTATCTGAGGTGTACCCTAACGATGGATTAGGTTCAGAAACACATCCTTTGCAACATCCACTCATGGGATTTGGTCATGGACCTACTTAGTCTACACTGTATTCTAAGCTGAAGGGAGATAAACTATCTGTATGGAAATGTTGGTGGCAGAGGCGCTAAGACATATTAAATTGTTTCGTGGAGAATTTGTGTTGTTTCTTGTTATTCTTCAGTCTTTTTTTTGACTACTGTTGGTCGTTTTTTGTATGGAAATGTTGCCCTGTAAGGCTAGTTCCCAGGCAAATAGAGCTAGTCTGCATAGAAAGTACAGTTTTGTACCTACCATAAATGTAGATGTTCAAATGCTCATACAGCTGCAGTCATTACAGATGGGTTATCCTGCTGTCAGGCGGGTCCTCGGTCGGCCGAATTCCAAAGTCTAGGTCCGGCGTTGGTTGTCGTCGCTTCTTCCCTGACGTCAGCGCGGCAGGGATATAAGAGAGGCAGCCAACGCCATTTTCTTCAGTTTTTCTTGCCCCAGATGTCAGGTGCCCCCAAAAGGAAGGCAAAACATAATATTATGCAAACATGCAATGTAAATAAAATAAAAATAGTAGTTGCAAGCAAATACACCATAAAAGAATACCCCAAATAGGTTGCATGATAAAGGTGTTTGTCATAAGGCCTGTCCTAAGAGGGGATGGAGGGAGGGTAACCTGGACTGCAGCTGTATGAGCACTCGAACATCTACATTTATGGTAGGTACAAAACTGTACTATGTTCATCGTGCATACAGCTGCAGTCATTACAGATGGGTAGAATCCCAAAGCTAAGTAAGGGTGGTAGGCACGATGTGGAACTAGGAGGGGCGAGGATGCCCTGCAGGACTGCAGTGGCAAAGCCCGCTCTAGATTTTGAGTATAGTGGAAGGTGGTAGTGCTTGGAGAAAGTGTGCACTGAACTCCAAGTAGCTGCTTCCAAAATGTCCTTGGTAGGGACCCCCCTGAGGAAAGCTGCAGAGGTAGCTGTAGCCCTGGTGGAGTTGGATCTGATGAATACAGGCACAGTTTTTCCATGAAATTAATAACAAAAGTGTATGCAGTGGGCTATCCATTTTGAAAATGTTTGTTTGGAAATAGCTTTTCCTTGAGCACCTGTAGCATAGGACACAAAGAGTTGCTCAGATTTCCTGAATGACTTTGTTCTGTCCAAGTAATAACGAAGTTGTCTGTGAATGTCCAAGGAATGTAGTAGTCTCTCCCCTTTGTTCTGTGGATTTGGATAAAAGGTAGGTAAATGAATAGTTTGATTCAAAGCTACACTGGATACTACCTTTGGCATGAAGGTAGGGTTGGTTCATAAGGAGACTCTGTCCTGATGGAAAATGATGGATGCTTGCACAGCCATGAGGGCCTGTAGTTCCGAAACCCTGCGTGCTGAGGTAACAGCCAGAAGAAAGGCTGTTTTCTACGACAAGTATTGTAGCTCTGTTGAAGAAGCTGGCTCAAAAGGAGGCAGGGTCAGTTTTTCCAATACGAAGTTGAGGTCCCAAGCTGGGACTGGTGGTTTCCGTGGGGGTTTTATATTTTTTGCCCTCTGAGGAACTGCCTTAATAGAGGATGTGAGAATAAAGGAGGATCTGTATTGTATTGTGCAGAAATGGCTGAAGCGTGGATCTTGATGGAGGAGAAGGAAAGGCCACTGTTTAACATCTCAGCTAGGTACTGTAAAATTTGAGGTATATTTATTACCCAAGGATTCTGGCCCTTTTCTTGATTCCAGGAACAAAATCGTTTCCATTTGGCGGAATAGGCTTTCCTAGTAGAGGGTCTTCTGGCCTCCAAGATGACATCCTGCACCTCCTTGGAGAGGAGAGTCTGTTGGGAAATTAAGGTATTCTCCATGCAGCTAGATTTAGGGTTTTGAGCTGGCTGTGAAGGGTTTTGTAGTTGTGCTGGGACAACAGAAGAGGAACTAGAGGTAGGATACATGGTGGTGAGTGTGTCAGGCTCTTTAGGAGAGGATACCAGTGCTGTCGTGGCCAGTCTGGAGCAATGAGAATCATTTGTGGCCTCTCTGCTCTGGCTTTTAATAGAACTTTGGTCAGTAGAGGAAGAGGCGGGAAGGCATAGACTGTCAATGTTGCCCAATTGAAAGAGAGAGCGTCCACTTTCCAGGCCTGTGGATGATAGGTCCTTGAACAGAATTTCTTCAACTGGTAATTTCTGTGGGTAGCAAATAGATCTATGTCTGGCTGTCCCCATGCCTGAGTTATCTTTGAGAAGACTTGAGGATGCAACTTCCATTTGTGTGGGTCTGTCATACTTCTGCTTAAGTTGTCTGCCAGTGTGTTTTCCTTCCCTGGCAGGAATTGTGCCTGTAGTTGAATTTGCAATTCCAGTGCTGTGTTCCACAGGGTCATGGCTTGCCTGCACAGGGGGTATGAATGAGTTCCCCCCTGTTTGTTTATGTACCACATGACTGTGGTGTTGTCTGTCCTTATCAATAGCTGGCCTGGATGCAGTAGGTCTTTGAAGGTCATAAGAGCATTTTGCACGGCTAGCATCTCCTTTTGGTTGATGTGTAGGTGCTTCTCTTTTTGGGACCATTTTCCCTGAATGCACTGATCTGCCATGTGTGCTCCCCAAGCGTAGTCTGATGCGTCCGTTGTGATGATCTGAGTTGCTTGAGGTAAACAGAAAGGGAGACCTGTGTTTTTTTGGCATGCTTGAGCCCACCACAAAAATTCCTTTTGAAGGCATGGAATGAGTGGTATAATTGTTTCCAAGCTGTGGCTGTGTTGAGACCATACGTTTTTTAGGTACCATTGCAGTTTCCTCATATGCAGCTTTGCACAGGGTATTAGTAGGATGCAAGATGCCATGAATCCCAGAGCCTGCAGGACTTTCCTTGCAGTTAGTCAGGTGAAAGTTGCCATTTTGTTGAAGCATTGAGACAGTTGCCCTTGTTTGTCTGGCGTGAGGTAGGCCATCTGGTTGGTTGTATTTAAGCTGGCACCCAGGAAAATTATCTGTTGAGAAGGTATTAGTTTTGATTTCTTTTTGTTCACTGTGTATCCCAGGTAGTTTAAACAGTTTTATTACAAACGCCAGATGCTGCAGTAGAACGTCCTTGCTGTCCGCTTGGATCAGGAAGTCGTCCAGGTATGGGTAGATTTGTATTCCTTGTTGTCTGCAGAAGGCAATTACTGATGCCAGGCATTTCGTAAACACTCTGGGCGCAATAGATAAGCCAAAGGGCAATGCAGAGAATTGGTAATGGGTTGAACCTGCAAGAAATCTGAGGTATCTTCTGCAATCTTGTCTGATAGGGACATGCAGGTATGCCTCCTTGAGGTCCAACGTTACCAGCCAAGACTCCTTGCCCAGCATGGGAAGAAGTTGCTGTAATGTGAGCATCTTGAATTTTGGCAACTGTAGATATGTGTTTAGAATAGATAGGTCTAAGATGGGTCTCCAGTCTTTGTCTTTCCTTGGTACCAGAAATAGTCTGGAATAAAAGCCTTGACCTTTTTCTTTTGCAGGTACCTCTTGAATCGCTCTCATATCCATGAGAGCGGAAATTTGTCTTTGTGCCTCTGCCCACTGATTTTGTGGCAGGTTAGGCAAGCCTCTCATTTTTAGAAGGGTGTGAAAGTGGAACCTGTAGCCTCTGTCTATAATGTCCAGAATCCATTTGTCTTTTGTAACAATGTGCCAGTTTTTTGAAAATAATGCCAGTTTTCCACCCAAAGGTGCTGCCATTATAGCTTTGTTTGGCAGGCATAGGGGGAAGTCATTGTGTCTGTTTTCTAAAAGCCTGTGATCTATCTTCTCCACCTCTTGGGGTTGGAGCTTGCCACTGTCTAGCTCTGTAAGATCCTTGAGGTTGTTCTCTGCCCCTTGGGCGTCTGTATCTGCCCCTTTGAGGTCTGTCCGTGGCTGGAAAGGACCAATTTTTTGAAGGCCAGTTTCTGCTGAAGCGTGGAGGTTGTACCTGCAAGAAATCTTTCACTGTTTGCATAGATTTCGCTTTTTCCTCCATTTTCTTTAGTACCTCTTCAGCTTTAACCCCAAACAATACATCTTTTTGAAGTGGTGCATCTAATAACTTTGCTTTGACATGATCTGGTAAGGTTTGTTCTTTGAGCCAAGCATGTCTACGTATGACAGACCCCATGACAGCCGCTCTACATGAGGCCTCTAAAGCATCAAAACAACACTGCAAGGTATGTTTACCCACTTGCTCTGCTCCATGCAACAAATCCTGCAACTCTTTCAAATCTGGTTGTTCTGTTTGTGTCATTTTGCTTTTCAGCTGAGATAACAAAAACTGTTGGTACTTTAACATATGAAATTGACAGTTTAATGCCCTCATGGTTAAAGTGGCAGATGTATACACCTTTTTCCCCCACCTTTCTAATGTTCTGGAATCTCTCTCTGAAGGTAAAGGGTTTTTAGCAGTAGAGGCCCTTTATTCCCTTGGGACCCTGTGAAATTGTTTCTGGGTCAGCAGTATGGCTTTTATAAAGGAACTGGCGAGAATCAGTAACCCGGTAATACCTTGTCTGGTTTAACAGGGGCTGGAGGTAAAGAATCTGGATTGAGACTGGCTTCTGCGTACACATCATCCAAAATATCTAAAACAAGAGGGATAGCCAGGGGCCTATGCTGGGGGAGCAGTAAAAATTCCCTGAGCCTTTTCTTGGAATCTGAGTAATCTTGGCCTTCCCAGTGGAAATGCTCCGTCAATGTATGCAGGGTATCCCCAAAAGAGTAGTCCTCAGGGGGGAGACAGAGGGAATAGACTCCTCAGCATCAGAGTCTTCAAAGGGGGAATAGGCATAATCCTGGTCCTCAGAATGGTCTGAGGTAATAGAAGCCTGGTCTGAGGAAGGATAGTCTTCCTCCAATCTGGGTCTTTTGTCAGGGGGGTTGAGAACCTTTGATGAGAGTTATCAAATCCTCAGCCATTTTAAGCATCTGTTTTTTAGGCATGGGGCCTTGAGAGGAGGTCTGAGGACCCTGTTGTTTAGTTTTCATGGCAGCTTTAGATTTAGTGAAGGATTTAATGGAGAAGGTGGAAGGCCTGAAGACGCCTTCAGAAATGGCAGGCCTCACTAAATTTTCAATTTCCCCGCCAAGAGTGGCGTCGGTATCTGCAGTGAGAATGGAGACCGAGGAGCCTGCGACCTCGGGTACTGAAGTCACCGGTAAAATAGTTTCATCGGTAGTCAGGGGCTGCGTAGGCACCTCGCTGAGAACCGGAGAACCGGTAGTCGGCCTAAGCGTGGTCTCAGTACTCTGTGCAGACCTCTGATGTCGATCCTTGTCCCTGCGTCTTTTGCTTAAAACTGGAGTCGGTGTATCCGACGACATTATATAATTACATTTTTTGCCAAAATAATGAAGGGCGAACTCCGCCCGGCGCTTAATAGTGCGCTTGATGAACCTAGCACAAAAATGGCAGGCCGAGACATCGTGGTCTGGCCCTAAGCAAGGCATACAGAAAGAGTGAAAATCCTTATGCGGTATTTGCTTCCCACAAGAAATGCAATTATTAACTTTTTCTGACATCGATCTGAGGCAAGAAAATTTTCCCCAATGGGGTACTTAGTTTTAAAGAAGACTTCGGCTGAAATACTTTCGTAAATCTCAGGAGCTGGCCGACCGGCACTTGCGAACTGCTTCTGCTTCGGGCACCGTGCGGCAAGAAAGACTGAAGAAAATGGCGTCGGCTGCCTCTTTTATACCGCTGCCGCGCTGACGTCAGGGAAGAAGCGACGACAACCAACGCCGGACCTAGACTTTGGAATTCGGCCGACCGAGGACCCGCCTGACGGCAGGATAACCCATCTGTAATGATTGCAGCTGTATGCACGATGAACACTGCAGGATTTCATTCACCCTGCTTGTTGATGTACCAAAGAGCTGTGGTATTGTCCGTGAACCACATCAGCACTCCAGAAGCTAGGTTACTCCTGAAAATTTGTAGGGTCAGAATCAAAGCCCTCATCTCCTTCACACTGACATAATTTCAGGCCTGCTTGGGAGACCAAACATCTCTGACTCTCCAGGCTTGGAGAGTTGCCCCCCAACCTGTGTCTGAAGCATCTATAAACAACTCTTGGGAAGGAAGGGGTGGTTACAGTGGTAGACCCGGGTTTTTGCTTACTTGAAAGGATCCATAATTCTACTTCCTTTTAAAGCATGGCAAGAGTGGGATCGAAAATTCTAAGGGATGCAAGTGTTGCATCCACACTGTTCTTAGGTACCATTGCAACTTTCTCATGTGTATTCTTGCAAAGGCTATCATGGGTATGATGGAAGCCATGTATCCCAGCAGGCAAAGAAAGCCCCTGGCTGTCAAGGACTGGAGGAGAAGAATGCTCTGAAAGAATGAAGTAAGGAACAAAATTTTCTCTCCTGGAAGAGGGGCTGGCATTTTATCTGTCTAAATCCTGCATCCCAAGAAAATGTGGTCCTGTGAAGGGTTGAGGGAAATTTTCTGGAAATTTACAGTTAGCCCTAGGCTGTGTAGAAGGGCCATAGTGAAGGAGAGGTTTTCTTGGAGAAGTTGTGGGGACTGAGCCTTAATCAGAAGGTCATCTAAATACGGGAAATTTTAATTCCCTGTGTTCTGCAGAAAGCTATAACAGGTGTCAGGCACTTTGTGAAAACCCTTGGTGCCACAGAGAGTCTAAATGGCAAAGCACAAAACTGAAAATGCCAGGAAGCCATAGTAAATTGAAAAACTTTCTGTCCTTGGGTGGATTAGAATGTGAAGGTAAGCATCTTTTATATCCAGAGATGCCATGAACTCCTGTGGGAGAATAAGGGATAAGAAGGAAGGTAGAGTCAACATACGGAATTAAGGGACTTTGAGAAAAGTGTTTAAATGGGAAAGGTCCAGGGTGGGTCTCCAGGGGCCATCCTTTCTGGCGACCAGTAACATCTTTTAGTAAAACCCTTTCCCTTGTTGGAAGTGGGAACCTCTTCAATAGTTCCATGAGAAATCAGGTCCATGATGACCTCAGGAAAGAGACTCACCTGGTCTTTGAGGGGTGGTGGAATTCCTCAGAATGAGGGAAAATTTTCCCAAACCATAAAATATCCTCTTTTGATAATGGACAGTACCCAAGAGTCCAGAGTAATAAGCTTCCAAGCAGCACGGGAATGACTGAGATGATGTAACAAGGGGGTTGATAGTCACAGACTACCTGACTTGGGTTGGGACTGAAAGGACTGTTTAGAAGCAGGGGTGGAAGTAGCAAACGTGGAAGTTGATGGCTTTCTGGATCCCTTCTTACTCCTAGATGAAGATGATGACAGAGAAAGTTTCCCAATAAAGGCAGTTTTCACGGGGTAATTCATTTTGAACCGTGGGGTGGGAAACAAGAAGATGTTTAAGATCCTGTAGCTCATTTCCTTTCTCCTGAAGAGACTTGAAGAGCTCCGCTGCTGAACTCAAAAACAAGGCTTTGTTATCCA
The DNA here is from genome assembly GCF_019279795.1 of Protopterus annectens. Classification (NCBI taxonomy): domain Eukaryota; kingdom Metazoa; phylum Chordata; order Ceratodontiformes; family Protopteridae; genus Protopterus; species Protopterus annectens. Next base: position 1,468,028,735 of record NC_056735.1, read on the forward strand.
GAGGTGCATCCAACAATTTGGCCTTGAAGTCCTGAGGCGGAAGATATAGCCTAAGCCAAGAGTACCTTCTCAAAACAGACCCAGGAGCCAGCAGACACAGCAGAGGCATCAGCAGCATTATAACTTTACTTGATAGAGTGCTTAGTCACTTATGCAGCAGAGTTAAGAAGACCTGCTAATTTTGACTTTGCAGGGAAATGTTGCACTTCTGCTAATGTTTTCAGTTCATCCACCAGAAGAGCCAGGGAGTATTTTGCCATTTGGTTCTGATTGGCCTTTCGTGCTATAAACTAAGTAAAGACCTTCTTGCCCAATCTTTCCATGACCTTACTTCCCTTATTCGAGGGTAGCAAAGAAGTGGAAGGTGCAAGTTTCAGGGCTTTATCCATGGAAACAGAAATGGTAGCTGAATCAACAGCAGGAGCATTGAACAGAAACTTAAGAGTCCTCAGGATCTTTATTAAACCTCTCAGGGTGCTTGGGAGCAGGAGGCTGCGAGTCTGGACATTGGGAGGCAAGCAAGAAAACATCTAGAAATGCAGACAGGACAGGAGGAATAGCAGAAGGAGAAGGGGAATCCACTTGCAAAAAGTTAGTAATATCTCTTCTGAATCTCTGAAACCAGGGAATAGTCCCACTTAAAGAAATCTTTCATTTTAAGGATAGTCTCTCCAAAAGATATGTCCTCCCCAGAGGAATCTGTACCATTGAATTCCTCCTCTGGGGAGGCATAACAAAAGCAAGAGGCCAAATGAATGGAGTAGGCTAAAGACTACTCTCCAGAAGTTTCCTCTTCCTCTAAGGAAGTGTCTACAGCAGTCCTTTTAAAGGATGTCGTAGGAGAAAAAGGCTGCAAAGGGCCACAGGTAGGAGGGGGTTGGCGAAGGGTCATAAAAGCATTGAAAAGCCTTTGAGAAAAGGCTTCCCAGATCGGGGCCTGCAGAGATGTAGCAAGAGACACATGTTTAGTCTTTACCTTTTTCCATCTTAGAGGCTTCCATATGATGGAAAGTGGATGGACCGGATGTTGGCCTACATTCAACTATATCTGAAAGCACATCTTCATGCACTGTGGTCTGTGTGATGCCATAAGGGTCCTTGGTTATGACAAGACTGTGTTCCCCCTTTTCGCCCTGACTGGACGCCTGCACTTCTCTCACGGACACTCTAGCGGACTCTTTCGGAGCCTCCAATGTGGTACCCACTGAAGGTACATCCACAAGCTCTGGCACAGTTTCCAGGCTTACACCGACCTCGGGAGTAACGAATGGAAGACAGGGAGCAGCAGATGCTTAAGGCCGCAGTTTTTTGGTCCTCCTCGGTACAGGCTCATCTGAATGGCCCGATGTCAGATCCATCTCACATGCTAGCTACTTAAGTCACTGGTTTTCTGAATAGAGTTTAAGACTCCTGCGAGTCTTAGGGACAAAGGATTTACAAATAGGGCACTCGTTATGGTCATGGTCTGGGCATAAACAGAAGAGTCAAAGCTTGTGAGCATCTTCATGTGGTATCTGCCTTCAGCACCAACACTTGCCCTTCCTAGCTGACATGAACCCAACAAACAAGTAGCAGCAAGCAATTTCAATAAGAAAAAAATAGAGACCTATCTGAAAATTGGAAC